>NW_022630499.1:0-119241 GCF_010909765.2 Amblyraja radiata
GCGGAGATGTGGGGAGAGAGGAGGGGGGAGAGAGGTGAGGGGGAGAGAGGAGAGTGGGAAGAGGAGAGGGGGGAGGAGCGGGGGGAGAGGAGAGGGGGAGAGGAGAGGGGGAGAGGAGGGGGGAGAGGAGGGGGGAGAGGAGGGGGGGAGAGGAGAGGGGGAGAGGAGGGGGGAGCGGAGAAGGGGGGAGAGGAGAGGGGGGAGAGGAGAGGGGTGGAGGAGAGGGGGGGAGAGGAGAGGGGGGGAGAGGAGAGGGGGGGAGGAGAGGGGGAGAGGAGAGGGGGGGAGGAGAGGAGAGGGGGGAGAGGGGGGGAGGATGGGAGAGGGGGGAGGAGAGGAGAGGGGGAGAGGGGGGGAGAGAGGAGAGGAGAGGGGGGAGAGGGGGGGAGAGAGGAGAGGGGGAGGGAGAGAGGGGAGGGAGATAGGAGAGTGCGGTGCGAGTGAGGAGGGGGGAGAGGAGAGGGGGGAGAGGAGCGGGGGGAGAGAGAGAAAGATTGAGGGATAGGGAGAGAGAGGGGTGGGGAGAGAGAGAGAGAGTGCCTTTTTACTTCAACCCAAACAACCATTTGCAGGCAGTGCTTTTTTACTTCAAACTAACCATATATTCATTTTCAATCCACATTAAGGGTACTTACTTACAGGTGTGAAGAAATTTGTTCAGTGTCATTCAGAGCTCACAGTGCCCTCCATGTTGCAGAGTGATTGAGGCACACCACTTGCAGAGCCTGATTGAGGCACAACACTTCCTGGTTTTATAGTCCCTCCCCCTCCCTCCAGCAGGGGCAGCAGAGAGAATGGGGAATGTTGTAAAAACATTAATATCTCTGTCAATTTTCATCGACGGGAAAAATCCTCGGCACACATGCGGTGGACGGGGGCTCTGAGCGAGGTGGCCAAACATGACGGCCGTAGATAGCGGCGTACTCTCGGAAACCGCAGCACAGAAAGCCAAAACCGGTCAAGAACAGAGATTTAGTAATATAGATAGATATATATATATATACACACATATATATACACTGTGTGTGTGTGTGTGTGTGTGTGTGTGTGTGTGTGTGTGTGTGTGTGTGTGTGTGTGTGTGTGTGTGTGTGTGTGTGTGGTGTGTGTGTGTGTGTGTGTGTGTGTGTGTGTGTGTGTGTGTGTGTGTGTGTGTGTGTGTGTGTGTGTGTGTGTGTGTGTGTGTGTGTGTGTGTGTGTGTGTGTGTGTGTGTGTGTGCGTGCGTGCGTGCGTGCGTGCGTGCGTGTATATATATGTGTGTGTCTGCGCATGGTATTTGTGGTATTCATGGTGTGTGTGTGTGTGTATATATATATATATATATATATATATTATATACATATACACACACTTATATATATCTTTATAATAATTGTGGGACAAAATAATAATATACAGAATATATATATATATATATATATATATATATATATATATATATATATATATATTCTGTATATTATTATTTTGTCCCACAATTATTATAAAGATATATATAAGTGTGTGTATATATTCTACATGTTTCATATGTATATAGAATATCTATATCCTAATATAGAACATCTATCCACTCAATATTCTAAACTTAATCAAAGTTTACAAATGTTCAAGATACCTTGCACTAGACAATTTATTTATTGCTTTCTCTGTTAGAAATTTAGATCAATGTGATCACTGTTGATGGTTAAGAATGCATCGATGGTTCAATTGTTCTTTATTGTAACGTGTGTACAACACAGTGACATTTTTTTTGCACAACCCACAAATGCACAATCCACCATATTTTGGTGCCGTTTACAAAACAAAAAGTCCAAAGTCCACATGCTAGCAGTACTGGAGTGCCCATGATCCATGTTAAGCCCAGGCTGATGCAGGTCCACGGCCCTGTACTGTACATTAATGTTAGTGTTCCAGTGAAGCAATTGCTATTTCTGATTAGTGCTAAATTGTTCAGGATTTGCATTGGAAAAATGCAAACAAAGCTAGCTTGTTTCAGAACAATTTTTAGTTTGATGTAACTACACAGCAGGGTAATACTCGACACATTCTCACATGGTTGGGTGTGCCATAGTCAGTATTTAACACGGCTGTGTGATTTGAAGGCCAGTAGGCATCAATTGTGGGATTTTATTTGACTAATGTTATCGGACCACTGAGTGGGCCTCCCATGAGTGTAGGCTTAATCTTCCAACCTACCTTTTTGCAGACTATAACGCTCTAAAGCACTATATTCTGCCCTTTTGCACTATCTGTTGTACTTGTGTATTACTCGATTATACTCGTGTATGATTAGAATGGACAGCACACAGACAAAGCTTTTCACTGTATCTCAGTGCAGGTGACATTAATAAATCAAAATCAATACTTGTACCAATTGAACCTCCTAGGCACAGTTGTATATCTAACTGAAATTCGTGTGAAAAGTTTAGAAAGAGGTTTCTTTACTAAATGTTCTCTCAAAATCTTTAAGATTCAATGAATGCATCAAGGGCTCTTAGGCACATAATCAGGAATTGTAGTAAACCAAGAGAGCCTGAGCTATAGGGAAAGGTTAAGAAGACTAGGACTCTATTCCTTGGAGCGCAGGAGGATGAGAATCGATCTTATAGAGGCGTACAAAATCATGAGAGTATTCTCCTACTCTGGGAAAGATGCACAGAGTCTCTTGTCCAGAGTAGAGGAATTGAGAACCAGAGGTTTAAGGTGAGGTGGGAAAGATTTAATAGGAGGTACACAAAAATGCTGGAGAAATTCAGTGGTTGCAGCAGCATCTATGGAGCGAAGGAAATAGGCGACGTTTCGGGCCGAACCCCTTCTTCAGACTGAAGAAGGGTTTCGGCCCGAAACGTCGCCTATTTCCTTCGCTCCATAGATGCTGCTGCACCCGCTGAGTTTCTCCAGCATTTTTGTGTACCTTCCATCTTCTAGCATCTGCAGTTCCTTCTTGAACAAGATTTAATAGGAACCTGAAGAGTAACTTCTTCACACAAAGGAGGAGATGGTTGAGGCAGGTACTATCGCCATCTTTAAGAAACATTTAGACAGGTTCATGGATAGGACAGGTTTAGAGGGAAGTGGACCAAATGAACGTCTTTCTAACTTTAAAACCATTCTTCAGAACACTGAGCACACCATATGTCAGATTGTATAACTCATTGCAATCACTTTCAGCTCTCCACAATGTTTAGTTTAGTTTAATTTATTGTCACGTGTACCGAGGAACAGTGAAACACGTTTTATTGCGTGCTAGGCAATCAGCGGAGAGACTATACTGTACATGACTACAAATAAGCCGTCCACAGTGTACAGATACAGGATAAAGGAAATAATGTTTAGTGCAAGGTAAATTCCAGTAAAGTCTGATTACAGATATTCCGAGGGTTTCCGATGAGGTAGATGATAACACAGGACCACTCTCGAGGTGATAAGATGGAGTGGCAGTTATCAGGCTAATATATTAAAACAAACCTAATTTAATCAACTTAATTTATTAAAACAAGGTTCCCATTCAGATTTAGTGACTTAAGTGAAGTTCCATTCTCAACCACATTAAGGAGGACATAATAGCCTTATCAGTTTGGTTTATTTTGGATCATGTTTTCCCAGGGAAGAAATGTCAAAGAATAGAGGCTATAGCTTTAAGGTGAGTGGGACAAATTGAAAGGAATTGAATTGAATACTTTATTGTCACCTGTTACAGGTGACAGTGAAATTATTTGCTTGCATAACATAACCAAGGTCGCCTATAAATAATCGCTCATAAAGGGTGCTTACAAAGTTACAAATTCCCCCTCGCACCTGGCCCCCCTTTATTCTTCCCCCATCCCTCACGGAGGTCCCCCACGCCGGGTCCTCCATTGTTTATTGTTTTCCCCCTCCCTCATGACGGTCCTCTCCATGCCAGGTTCCTTCCCTCGGCAATAATAATAATGATGGATGGGATTTATATAGCGCCTTTCTAATACTCAAGGCGCTTTACATCGCATTATTCATTCACTCCTCAGTCACACTCGGTGGTGGTAAGCTACTTCTGTAGCCACAACTGCCCTGGGGCAGACTGACGGAAGGGTGGCTGCCATTCTGCGCCTACGGCCCCTCCGACCACCACCAATCACTCACACACATTCACACACATTCACACACAGGCAAAGGTGGGTGAAGTGTCTTGCCCAAGGACACAACGACAGTATGCACTCCAAGCGGGATTCGAACCGGCCACCTTCCGGTCGCCAGCCTAACACTTAGCCCATTGCGCCATCTATCGACCCATCAGGAATGGCGCCCTCACCTCTGCATATCCGTCGGTCGGCGCCATCATTGACCAACACACCGACCTCTCCACTAACGACGCCGAGTCCTCTTCAGGGGCCGATGGCCGCGGGCCTCGGGAGATGTGTGGGAGAAGTTATTTTACACAGTGAAGTGGTAGGTGCATGGAATGTACTGCCAGGGGTGGTGATGATGGAGGCAGATACAATAGTGGCATTTAAGAGCCTGTTAGATAGATAAATGGATATGCAGGGAATGGAAAATATAGGTCATGTGAAAGCAAACAAGATTAGTTTAGCTGGCACGAACATTGTGGGCTTGCTCCAGCGCTATACTATCCTATAGAATGTAAAAATCTCCAGCAAGAGTAGATATATAGTACTAAGTGATGAACTGAGACCAATGAGGGCCAAGAAAGGTGACAAATGCTTTTACATACAAGGCAAAGTGGGAAGATTTAATGAGTAGGTTACAATAGTGTATATAAAGGAAGATGATGCTGACAAAATGTTGGTAGAAGTGAAGATACCAAGGCTAATGGACGAGCTGAAAATTGTTAAGCATGATGTGACAATGACTGCTTAACTTGAAGTGGATTGTTGAGGAGAGTGAACTCATGATGGCAGATTGTCATCATTTCGATCTTCCCCATTTATTACAAAGGTACCCGAGGATTGGGAAGTTGTAAATATGCTACCTTCACTCATGAAATGGCTGCAGAGATTCCAGTTTAAATGTATATAAAAGTTATGTTATAACTGTTATAAAAATGATTATGTGTATACAATCATGAGAGGACTCGATGCACATAATCTCTTGCCCAGAGTAGGTGAATCGAGGACCAGAGGACATAGGTTTAAGGTGAAGGGGAAAAGATTTAATAGGAATAGGGGTAACTTTTGTGGGTGGGTGTGTGGAACAAGCTGCCAGAGGAGGGAGTTGAGGCAGGGGCCATCCCAAGATTTAAGAAACAGTAAGACAGATACATGGATAGGACAGGTTTGGAGGGATATGGACCAAATGCGGGCTGGTGGGACTAGTGTAGCTGGGACATGTTGATCAGTGTGGGCAAGTTGGGCTGAAGGGCCTGTTTCCATCCTGTGTCATTCTATGACTCTAAGTTAATTCAGGTAATTTGTTTTAACAACAGAGCTGAGTGATATTTTGGAGACAATAAGCAGGGAAACACAAACTAGCAGGAACTTGCAGTGGTTTGAGTTAATTGAGGAGATCTTGCATGGATTTGTAAAAGGTAGATTGTATTACTGATCTAAGCATATTATAGTTCACTTAATATTTTTGGAAGGACATACAGGTCTTGGCGCTAGATCTAACAGATTTCTTAACAGAAAAAGGAAAGTATCCTACAAAGGTGTTGTGATGAAGAGGCTTGGTGAAGATTAGGAGAATGAGAGGAGATTTCAGAGAGAAATATGTGAATCTGAAAATGACTAAGAGGTCGTTTCCTCTTATGGAATGTTCCGAGTTTGATAATTTAAGAATAATATGGGAGGAACTCCCAGGGCACAAAAGTGGACAGGTGAGGAGATGGATATCGGTTCGCTGGCCAATCAGATGGATGAGATGGCTGGAGGCCCGCAGGAGCCTCGGGCTCGCCTGGATCGGGCTACATTCCACCGAAGCGCGGACAGGATTTTGGAAAGGTGCCAAAATCTGGCAGCTCATGCATGCGATCTCAATGGACTATTTCTGCACACTTTGATAATCTGGGATTTTGCTTCGGTATGGTAATACTTTACTGGACTGTATGCAAAAATAAATAAAATAATTTCACTGTGTGTTTGCGCATTGAATCATTGAAACCTCTTTATGCGCATGCGCCGACCTGAAAGGCAGCAAGTCCTTGTAGCTCAGAGTTATGTTTTAGTGTTTTTAGCGTCTTAGTGTGTTTTGTTTAGTTAGTTTAGTTTTTGTGAAGGACAAGGACAAGGACAAGGACTTGGATACAAGTCCTTGTAGCTCAGAATTTTGTTTAGTGCTTTAGTGCTTTACTGTGTTTTGTGCGTTGGCTGCTGCCGCTGCTGCTGTGCAGTATTTTTACACAGCATGTGTAGAGTCGCGTATAGGAGGGATGAACTCCTTATGTGGCGATGGACAGTTTACGGAATAAAACACCATATTCCGTCTGAGCTGAAGAAGCCGTTCCGTGGTTGAGATACAAGCCGTTTCTGCTATCGATCCTTATGGAGAACGTCAACTCATTCCCTAACAAGTGTGAGGAGTTGGAGGCCCTTATGAAGAACCAACGGTCTACCGTGAGTGCAGTCTCGTGTGTTTTACCGAGACGTGGCTGACGGACATCATCCCGGATTCCTGTGTGGATCTCCCCGGCTTCACTACGGTATGAGCAGATAGAGACCCGAAGGCGAGTGGGAAGCTCAAAGGTGGGGGACTTGCTCTGCTTGTGAACAATAGATGGTGTAATCCAGGTCACATAACTGTGAAAGATAAGATCTGTTGTCGGGATATTGAGCTCCTGGCGGTTGGACTGAGACCTTATTATGTACCGAGGGAGGTCTCCCACATCGTCGCCATTATTGTTTACATTCCTCCTCGAGCGGAGCCTGTAGTCGCATGTGACGTCATCCAAGAGACTGTCGCGAGATTACAGACCCGACACCCGGACGTACTCTTTGCCTTATCAGGGGACTTCAATCATGTGAACATCAGCCCCCACTTGTCAGGCTTCTCACAGTATGTTGACTGTCCCACAAGGCACAATAAGACACTGGACTTGTGCTATGTCAATGTCAAGGAGGCCTACAGTGTCTTAGCCTTTCCACCGCTTGGCAAATCAGATCACAACCAGGTTTATCTAAGGCCTTCTTACAAACCCTGTGTACTGAGACAGCCTACAACCACCCGGTCTTTCAGAAAGTGGACACCAGAGGCCAGTGAATCACTGAGGGACTGCTTTCAATGCACAGACTGGGACATACTGATGGAGCCACAGGAATTAAACAGTTGTATGGACATCGACAGGATGGCTGGATGCATAACGGACGACATCAACTTCTGTAGGGATGTTGTTGTGCCAGTAAGAACTGTTTGTTGCTTTCCCAATAACAAACCTTGGATTACAAGCAACATCAAGAGCCTCCTAAACGAGAAAAAGGAGGCTTTCAAGGTTGGTGATCGGGAAAAAATCAAGAGGGTACAGCACCAGTTGAAAAGGAGTATGAAGCAGGCAAAAGGGGACTATAAAAGGAAGCTGGAGAAGAAACTGCAGTACAACAACATCAAAGAGGTGTGGAGAGGAATGAAGACCATCACTGGCTTCAAGGAGAAGAGAAACCAGCCCTCAGGAGACGTGGACAAGGACAATGAGTTTAACCTGTTCTATAACAGGTTTGATCTGGTATCCCCTCCCACCTCTACAGATGCAGCCTCTCCCCCACCATCACCTCCACGAGGCAGCCCCCCCCAACACCACAGCTGCAGCACCTCCTATGCCGGCAACTCCTCAACTGTTCTTCACGGCGGACGAGGTGTGAGCTGAGCTGAGGAGGTTGCGCCCTGGTAAAGCAGCTGGCCCTGATGGTGTATGTCCCAGGCTACTAAAAGACTGTGCGGCTCAGCTGGCGGAGCCGCTCCAGACCATTCTCAACCTGAGCCTCCAGTCAGGGAGGGTACCGGGTCTGCGGAAAACATCATGTCTCGTGCCGGTTCCCAAAGCAGGGCGGCCGACCGAGATCAACGACTACAGACCGGTGGCCCTTACCTCCCATATCATAAAAAAATGGAGCGGCTATTCATTCGTCTCCTGAGACCACAAGTCCAGCACGCACTCGACCCACTACAGTTTGCATACCAGGAGAACATTGGGGTGGATGACGCAGTCCTCTACATGCTGCACCGGATCTACTCCTTTATGGACAAACCCGGTGGCTATGTGAGGATTATGTTCTTCGACTTCTCAAGTGCGTTCAACACCATCCAACCCCTGATTCTGAATGACAAGCTTAAGAAGATGGGAGTGAATTCCACATTTAACTCCTGGCTATACGACTACATGACGGGTCGACCACAGTTTGTCAAGCTGGGGGACAGTGTCTCTGGCACAGTGGTGGGCAATGTTGGAGCCCCACAGGGAACGGTTCTGGCCCCGTTCCGCTTCACCCTGTATACAGCAGAATTTAACTCTAAGTCTGACACATGCCACGTACATAAATATTCAGATGATACAGCGATTGTGGCATGTGTAAGGAACGGGCAGGAGGAGGAATACAGGAACTTGACCAGTGCCTGTTGTGCCTGGAGTGAAGAGAACTGTCTCATCCTGAACACAACTAAGACTAAAGAGATGGTGGTTAACTTTGGCAGGTCCAAGCTCCGCCTTCAGCCGGTCAACGCTGCAGGGGCTGACATTGAGGTGGTGCAGACATATAAATACCTTGGAGTACACCTTGATAACAAACTGGACTGGTCTGTCAACTCTGACTACCTCTACAAAAAAGGCCAGAGCAGATTCGTTTTCCTCAGAAGGCTCAAATCCTTCAATGTGTGTAATGATATGCTGCACATGTTTTACAACACTGTGGTTGCAAATGTTATGTTCTACGCTGTTGTCTGCTGGCGCAACAGCATTAGTGCAAAAAACAACAAGAAGCTGGTCAAACTGGTTAAACGAGCTAGCTCAGTGCTGGAGGGGAGAGTAGACTCTGGGATGGATGTGCTTGAGAGGCGTATGAGGCACAAGGTGCAGGCCATCCTGAAATACCCCGGGGCATCCCCTCCATGTAATTCTGGAGAGTCAAAAGAGCACTCGGAACAACAACCGGCTCCTCTCCCTGCCCTGTAGCATGGAGCGGTTCAGGAGACCATTCACCCCTGCAGCCATTAGATTTTATAATTCGGACCGCTAGGCTGTAGGGGGATGCATTTTGCAATTTTTAATTTTAAATTGTTAATTATTGGTCTTTTTAAGTATTTATTGCTCTCAGGTAGTGTCCACATTGTATTCTATGTATTTTCTGTCTGCGTTCGTTTTGAATCTGCGGGTTTGTTGGTTGGGGGCGTCTGGACATCTGAATTTCCCTGAGGGGATCAATAAAGTATATATTGTTATTATTATTGTTATTATTATTGTTATTATTGTTATTATTATTGTTATTATTATTATTATTATTATTATTATTATTATTATTATTATTATTATTATTATTATTATTATTATTATTATTATTATTATTATTATTATTATTATTATTATTATTATTATATTATTATTATTATTATTATTATTATTATTATTATTATTATTATTATTATTATTATTATTATTATTATTATTATTATTATTATTATTATTATTATTATTATTATTATTATACAGCAGGTTGTATCTCTTTGGAATTTAGAGGGATGTAAATGTTCAGTGTTCGAGAACACGATGACAATGCTTGTAGAGCTGCTGTCCTGACCCCAGGGTGTTTGCCCGTTCTTCCCAGTGATCATGTGGGTTTCCCCCAGGAGTCCACTTTCCTTTCACATTCTAAAAATATCTGCGTTTGTAGATTAACTGGTCGCTGTAAATTGCCCCGAGTGGATGCAAAAGTGGGATAACATAGAGTTAGTGTGAATGGGTAATCGATGGCCGGTGTGGACTCAGTGGGACGAAGGGCCTGTTTCCATGCTGAATCTTTCAATCAATTAATCAAATATCCAAAACTGGGTTCAGAGAATTTTGGATGCTCTGGATCAAATGATATGGTGATCAGGTGAGGAAGTAGATGACGTTTACAATCAGCCATAATCTTATTGAATGGCAGACCCAGTTCATTTATTATGTCTCAAATTCATACGACATGTCACTGTAAATTCTACAGCCAGACTCTGCAGGGGGTCCTTTTGGCTAGCCATTTAAATTCTCCTTTAGAGCTGCTGCCTTACAGTGCCAGAGATCCGGGTTTGGTCCTGACCACGGGTGCTGTGTGTGCGGAGTTTGCACGTTCTCCCTGTGGCCATGTGTCTTTTCTCCGGGTGCTCCAGTTTCCCCCCACATTCCATAGATGTGCAGGTTTGGCTTCTGTAAATTGCCCCTGGTGCATAGGATAGGTATGTGGGATAACATAGAACTGATGTACGGCTGATCGATGGTCGGCTTGGACTCGATGGGCCGAAATTCCCGTTTCCCTGCTGTAGCGCTCGAAACTAAAAGTCTAATGGAATATTTTTGAATAGTAGTCTATTTATAATTTAGGAAGCACGGTACAAAATCCAGACAATGCTCTCGACAATTCTGCTGTGATATTATTTTGGGATAATTACTGGGCAAGACACCAGGGATTACTCCACTGAAGTATTTCATAGGATGATAAATGTCCACCAGAGCTTAGAGATGCACAAGATGGTGGTAGTATTTGGGGGCTATAGGGGAGGCAGTTAGGATGGGAATGGGGTGAGTGGAGAAACCTCCTCATTATTTTTCAAAAAATGTGATATGTAAAGTCATTCTTATCATAAAAACTATGAAGATGCAAGCAAACACTTTCAAGCTGTGGTGTTAAAGAGATGTGTGCCGTCATTTAAGACAGTAAATGAAATATGGTGTGCATAAAGCTGCAGTATGATTAACCTTAAATATTCCTGCTGACTTTTGCTTTCACATAAAGATAAAAATGCATTTTAAAGTCAACACATGTTTTAGCCATAAAATATGTTTTAACATCTATGAGCTATTGAAGAGGCAATTGATGATTGCTGCGGAGTTCTTACACTCAAGCTTTCTTAGTAAGAATGCCACATGCTACTTCATTGTTTCAGCAGAGAATATCTGCTCTCGTTTATTGTAAGGATATTAGGAGAGCTGTGAGATTATGTCATAGTCGAAACAAGCTTTGTTGCTTTACATCTCACTTCCGGCTATTTTCAGTTTGTGGCCCGAGGAAATCTGCTTTCACTGGTAACGCTAAATATTTTATACGTCCGTCTTCAGTTTTTGTTGAAAGATTGATAATATTTCCCTTTATAACATGTCAGGACCCTTGTCACTCCCACTATCTCCACCTCCTCCAGCTGTACACACAGCAGCATTCCCCTTGGATCTCTCACATCTTGCCCTTGGAAAGTGTATCAGCCCAGTGTAAATGCTCAGGTTGTTTCTGACGATATTTATTAATTCACCATCCCCAAATCTTTATTATTTTTAAAACATACATTTACAAGTCTTCCATTGATAATAAAGCTGCAGATGGCACTGCGGTGTTGTTCCACCCAGAAGCCTTGTCCATCCAATAGCTTAATTCATTATGTGTAGGAAAGAACTACAGATGCTGGTTTAAATCGAAGGTAGACACAAGATACTGGAGTAACTCAGCGGGAAAGGCAGCATCTGTGGTGACGTTTCGGGTCGAGACCCTTCTTCAGACTGAATTTATTAGTTTAAAATATAATAATTTCTACCTATAATATGATCCAAGGATAGAAGAGCAAGATGGAGCTTGCAATTAGTGGGGTTTTTTGGTTCAAAAACACACATAGATTTCACTCATTAGAATTGATTGTAATCTTGAGACTGATAAGTAACATGGCATTCGGTGCGTGTGTGTGTGTGTGTGGTTGATTTATAGATGGGTGGACAAATGCTAAAATGAAAATGAAACAAATGGGTATAAGGTTGAGATAATCCTCCTCTGTGCATACATTTCCCAAACATAACCATGTAGGAAGTAACTGCAGATCCTGGTTTACACTGAAGACAGATACAAAAAGTTGGAGTAACTCTGGGTCAGGCAGCAACATAACCATTCCGCTGAAGGTAAAATTGGAGTTGGATGGGGATGAATCAGACCTTGCTTCTTGTTTTACATTTACTTAATTCAACCTTGCCAACCTGAATGCATTGAATGTCACTGGGATGTACATATAAGGACTTGGCTGTATTATTTTTAAATGAAGGGAATTAACCTACAAACCTGCACGTCTTTGGAGTGTGGGAAGAAACTGGAGCAGCCGGAGAAACCCCACAAGAGCACAGGGAGAACGTACAAACTGCGTACAGACAGCACCCTTAGTTAGGCTCGAAATATCTTGAAGAAATGTCTGCAGAACTAACATTAATACATCAACCGTCAATACCAGGGGATGCAACACATTGAATCATAAGGTCATAAGTTATAGGAGCAGAAATAGGCCATTTGGTCCATCACGTCTATTCGCCATTCAATCGTAGCTGATCTATCACTCCCTCCTAAGTTACCCCTCAAGTTCCTCAAGGTTGGCATCTGTGGCAGGACTTGTAAGCTATCACCTTCTACTGGGGGAAACTGGATAGCACAAGTGGGAATGGCACGTCATTTCCCAACCTGCTTAATTACTACAAAGGCAGTTATTAGCTCTTGGGGTTAAGGGAATCAAGGGATATGGGGGAAAAGCCAGAACGGGGTACTGATTTTGGATGATCAGCCATGATTATATTGAATGACGGTGGTGACTCGAAGGGCTGAATAGTTATTTTCTATGTTTTATAGCTATGATGAGGATTATTGGTTGGGTCGCTGTCCTGTGCATGGCTACCCAGCCAGCAGCTGTCCGTCTCTTCATCTTTTATTTTTATTTTTAGTTAGTTATAGTGTTTTGTTCTGGAGGTCTAAACTTTTTTATGTGGGGGGTGGGGGGAGGGGGAAACTATCTTTCAGGGTCCCTACTTGGTCGTGAGGCAGCTTTTATCCGGGCTGCAGTTTCGACCCGTCCTCACAGCCTGCCAGTTGGCCTGGAGCGGCGTTTCCTGTCGGGGACCGCCCAGTACCACGGCTTCGGTGGCGGCACAGCGCTGGAGCGCTATCGCGGAGCGGAGCGTGCGATGCCTTGCCCGGGTCGCCGCGCTGGAACTCCGGTATGCTGGGACCGGCGATAAAAAACATCGCGGAGCAGCGGGTCTGAGGAGCGGCCGGCTGCGGGCGGCGGCGCTGACTTTACATCGGGAGCCTGGGATCTCTCGATGAGATCGCCAGTGGTGGAGCTCCATCCGGCGCGGCCTTTTTGACTTCGGAAGCCGTGGCCTCCAGTACGGAAGCGGCCGTTCCAGGGTTCCCATGCCGCTGTGAGGATTCTCCCGACGCCGGAGCACCATCACCCGGCGAGAACGGCCTAGAACATCGGGCCTCCGTGGAGGCAACTGTGGAGGCCTCAATAGGCCCGACAATGGGTGAACTGGGGATGGGGACTGGACATTGTGTCTTCCCTCATAATGGGTAACCATTGTGGGGGGATGTTTTTATGTTTAAATTTCTTTATTACTGTTATGTCTGTATTCTTTCTTTATGTGCTGCACGGAGAGGACGCTGGCGCTCTTTGTTCGCCGCTTCTCCGTCTGCTATTGTCTGTTACTATTGTAAAGCGACTTTGAGTCTTAGAAAAGCGCTATAAAAATTAAATTTATTATTATTATTATTATTATTATTATTGCAAAACCACCACCAGGCTGCCAAATCACTCCATTCCTCACCCACACTTTGTAAAATCCCACCACCTGTCTGTGTTGCTTCTCCCTGCCAATAATCAGAAACGGAAGATTGTGGCACTGGTGCAAAGATATGTAAAGCGCAGGTCGGGGGGGGGGGACATTATAGGATTACTTTGATTCGGTGGACTAGGCCATGTTGAAGGATTCATCAGCGGCCCTGACCGATTATGCCATGGTCATCACCAACTTCATTAAGGAATCCACGGATGAATATGTACTTAGAAAACATTCTAAGTCATCCCAGGCCGGAAGCCCTGGATGTGCTAGGAGACTCGTATTCTGCTGATGGGCTAGATTTGCAGTGGAGTAGAATTGGTCATCCAATATCATACAAGAAGTCCAGCTATGACTTCCTGAAACCCACCAAGAGCATGAAGAGACAATTTCGAGTTAAGTTGGAATCATGGATGAGTCACTGAGTCATAGTCATGCACCGTGGTCACAGGTCCTTCAGCCCGACTTGCCCACACCAACTGACATGTCCCATCTACACAAGTCCTACCTGCCCATGTTTGGCCCATATCCATCTAAACCAATCCTGTGCATGTATATGTCTAAATGTTTCTTAAACGTTGCGGTAGTCCCTGCCTCAACTACCTCCTCTGGCAGCTTGTTCGAAGCACCCACTGCCCTTTGTGTGAAAATGTTACCACTCAGGTTCCTCATGGTTGACAACTGTGGCAGGACTTGTACACTATAACCTACAAGGGGAAACTGGATGGCATGTGGCAATGGCACATAATTTCCCAATAAGTTCAATGCCATTCATCCATGCCTTGAATGGGGAAATAATGACACATTTACACAGCCCCTGTGATCTCAGACCCTGAAGCTGATGTCAGCGATAAATCAAAACTGTGAATCCATGTAATTTGTCCAGCGCAGAAGGTGTGACTGGACGTACTAAAGACCAACTGGCTAGAGTAATCAACAGGCCCGTACGAAGCTTTTCAAAAATGGGGGTGGCACGACAGGATTACAAAAAAATGTATGTGAAATAATGTGCACGCAGCGCACATCACAAGCAGGAAGCCCCTCGCGTCTGGGTTCTAGGTCCCGCTTAAGGATCCTGAAAGCTCTGTGGTTTTAGATGCGCTCTGGTGCATTCTGAGCCATATATTGGAGCGTTTTTGCACCAAGTTTATGACTAATATTTCAGAAATAATTTTGGTTGAGTCAGAGTATTGAGTGGGTGGAATGGGATGATTGGGATCATAGTTGTGTACATTTTTTTTTAAATCAAGAATTGTTGGCCTTGTTTTAATAATCAAGTTGTACTGTTGTAAAATGTTATGTAAAATGTTATAAAGGAGCATGCAAAACCTGCAAATAAAATACTGTAAGTTTTTGCAGTAAAGAAAACCTTTTGTTAGAAAATGTTTTATGTGTTGAGTTGATTGCATGTTACTGTTAGACTGTGTTAATGTGTGCAGTGCACCATTAATGGTCGTCCTGACCTAACAACTTCACATCACATCAACTTTAACATGAAATAGTGATGTGAATGCAACATTTAGTTCAATTTCAATTTCCATCATGAAAATTGAAGTCAAACTAAATGGTGCATTTACATTACTATGACCGCTTTCAAACTAATCTATTTTACTGTCATACTATTATAACAAATTCTAGTTCCATGATGTCTCATAAACATGATCACAGATCACATTTTGAATTCTCAAACATAATGCGATTGTGAATAATTGCAGAGCTACGAAGTTACACTGAGCATTTCTGTATTTTGATGGCTAAAAATAGTAAGATTAAACGAGAACTTACCAGTTTGAAGTTTGATCTGTATTTTATGAGGAGTTACGATGAGGGATTACGTGAAGAACCCGCTCAGTGCGCAGGCGCGGCATACTTCCAAGCAGCGGTGTGGAATCACAGATAGACACAGTTATTTTGAAGTAAACATAGTAAAGATAAGGAGACATCAATTTATTAGTTTGATCCATATAATGAGGGTGGGAGCGGAGGGCACGTAATCCCTCATCGTAACTCCTCATAAAATACAGATCAAACTTCAAACTGGTAAGTTCTCGTTTAATCTTACTATTTTACTTCGGAGTCACGTGAGTGACTACGTGAAGATTTCAAAGCTCTGTGATTTCAAACCGTGTAACAGTTTCATTTCACTCACTGCCGAAGTTCTTGAGGGAGGAAGTGTTATCGTAATCAACCAATGAGTCTATTTGTAGAAAAACACAATGGTATTTTTTTAAACAATAACAACAAAGAATTAAGTTGCTCCCCTGGGCTTAAATTAAATATTTGCAGTTCGTAAATCTTTACTGCAAATAAACCAGGTTTTGCCAACGGCTTATTATAAAATTTCTGAACGGTCTTTTCCCCCCCACCATCCTGCTGTAGCCAGGATGTGGTCTATAGGCATGTCCATTCTTTAGCCGTCGACATGGATGCTGTCCTGGTGGAATAAAATTTGTACATGTTAGTGTTTATCCCAGCAGTTTCTAGCACCTGCTTGAGCCGTCTCGCAATGGTTTGGCTCGTCACCCGACCATAAGGTTTTTGTGACTGACCCACAAGGCTTTTCATCTCCCTCGTATATTTTGGTTGTGTCTATGTAGGATAGTAGGTGAGTCATGGCA
Organism: Amblyraja radiata; assembly: GCF_010909765.2. NCBI lineage: Eukaryota > Metazoa > Chordata > Chondrichthyes > Rajiformes > Rajidae > Amblyraja > Amblyraja radiata. The sequence continues at coordinate 16,368 of NW_022630499.1, forward strand.
CATAACCGTGGTTCTGGTGGGTAAGCCACAACTGGATTAGGTGTTCCTGGTCTGCTCTGTTTGATCAGTCGCTGGATAACGACAGATCTGGTCTGGAGCTGTGATCATGTTGTCCAGTCGCAATAGGTGTAGTGACTGGACCCTCTGAGCGGATACAAGTGCCATCAACATGAGCGTCTTTAGTGTAGCTTGCTCGAGGCCGGGGAATCTGGCTGGTGGCCATTCGCTGAGATATGTCAGGACCACACTGATATCGCCAGCGCTGTTGCACTGCTGGCGTAATGCCGCGCCTGCGCACTGAGCGGGTTCTTCACGTAGTCACTCACGTGACTCCGAAGTAAAATTAGTATTTTGTTGGGGAAATCGGTATTTCTCACATAAATGCAATAGAACGTATTACACAGAAACTGGATTTTTGAAAATCAGTATTTTGCATGCAACCTCATGTATTCTCAAATATTTGTATGGAATATTGAAAATAAGTACTACTGAATTGTGAAACCATTTTTGAAATGTGAATTTACAATTCTTGATTTTGATTCCATAACATAAAAATATATAATAACATAACATACAATGTATCATACAGTTGACCAAACAATCAAACATGCTGGCATGATGCTGCATAATCATTCAAGTGCTCCTGGTAAATGTCACATAAAGGGGAGTAGCATGGGAAGTAGAATTTTAAAGAATCATCCAGTGTTACTATTGTTGAGCCATCTCTCACTCAGCACGCAGCATGTTGGCATGATGCTGCAAAATCATTCACGTGCTCCTGAATTTATATTGCCATTTACCACTTCTACTAATGCAAAGGCATTCGTTGGCCTTAGCCCAGTGATTCCCAACCTGGGGCCAAATGGGCAATTTTCAGAGGGGGGGGCACAGAAATTGTTTGGGGATTTAGAGGTTCAATGAAGGGGGCCACTTTTTTTCCGCTAATAATGTCAGGGGGGGGCACAGAAAAATTAAAGAGCCCAAGGGGGCCATGAGCTAAAAAAGTTGGGAACCACTGCCTTAGCCTATATGCCATCCCTGGTTCCACAAATATAGCACCTCAGACCAGTTTATCCAGCATGGCAGTCCTCAGTTTGTTAATGCTGACAAAGCAAGTTTCATTCCGCAGTACACTGATGTAGGTGGACCTACTTCTACCTCTTTTTGCAGTGCCCCGTTTGGTCTCCAAGTGTGACTTTATCTTTAATGGCAGTCCTCAGTTCGTTAACGCTGTCCAAGGCCTGTGTTATTCCGCAGCTAGTACACTGATGTTGGTAGCCCGACTTCTACCTCTTCTTGCAGTGCCCTGTTTGGGCTCCCAAAGTGTGAGGGGATTAGCATCAAGACTTACCTGGCCTCCGGCAGCCCCCAGCAGAGCGGGCAGCTGTGGCTTCCGCCTGACATTGTGCTTCGCTCCAGCTCCAAGAGGCAGCTCAGGCCCGACTCGCTGGTCATGTACCGGCAGAAATGTGAGCTTGTGCGTGGAGCGGCGGCAGCGCCCGCAGTTCCAAGGGGAGTGGCAGTCTGGTCCGGAAGCTGCTGCCCGGCTCTAGCGGCCGGTCCGACAAGCAGCAGGGGCTGGCAACGGGAGCAGCAATGTCGGAAGGGGGGAGAATTAGCAGAGAGTACAGAGGCTGCAGCACACCAGGTTGCACAAGTAACCACACCAGCAGCACTCCAGGGAGAAACAGCAGCCTCGCCAGCAACAACCCAGGGTGCACAAGTAACTACACCAGCAGCACCCAAGGGTGCACAAGTAACTACACCAGCAGCACCCAAGGGTGCACAAGTAACCACTCCAGCAGAGCCCCAGGATGCACCAGTCGCCACGCCAGCAGCATCCCAGGGTGCACAAGTAACGACGCCAGCAGCGCCACGAGAAGCAGCATCAGGTCGCCCCAAGGAGCCGCTCATGCGGCAGGTTGGTGAAGGCGGATTATGGCGCTCGCACTCCGACCTCAGCTGCCGCTTCTCGCGAGCCTGCTCGGGCGTGGACAGTTTCTTCGAGTACTGCGGATTCGAGCATGAGGTGATTGAGAACATGGCCAGGGAGAAATTTGCCGCCGACACCACCTTCAAAAGCCTTGCCCTCAAGTTTCACAGCGTGAGAGGCCTGTTCCACTTGGGTGACATTTTCGGCGACAGCCTGAAAAGAGGTTGTTTCATCGTGGTCGGGTCGTGATGCGGACTGATGTATGCTGACGCAGGTAGTGACGCGCGGTGACTCCCTTTCACCTCTGGATTTTGGAATGCTCAAAATCCAGGGGCTACATCTGGCTGTCCTGCGGGTGACGACCGGTTAGGGTTAGGGACCACAGATGGGCTGTAAAATATTCTTCCTTCAATGCATGGATTTTAAACATTAATATATTAAAATTAATACAATAAAATCAATTGTGCAAGTGAAAAGATGTGTCCAGTTTTATTTACTGATGTATTGGGCTGCTACCAGATCCAATCAGCAACTCTAACTTTTCACAGGGATGGATTCAGTGAGTGTAACTGAACTCCCCTCTCCCCTCCACTTCCCAGCTCCTGCCCCAATCCCTCCTTCTCCACCCCCACCCCCACCCCCCCACCACCCTTCTCCTCCCCCCCCCCCCTGCTTCCCTTCACCCCGCTCCACTATTCTCCCTCTTCTCCACTCCGCAAGGCCCTCACTTTACTTTTTCCCCCTTTTGCCAGCCGGGCAACCTAGGCAGCTTTTTAGGTTGTCAAATGACAGTTTAGGTGGCCATTTAAGACGGCTTGCATGATGCGTGCATTAATGTGCTCGGAAGAAGTGCGTAATTACCAGTCGGAATTATGCTCAATGAAGCATTCACTTATTATTTCTGCTTCAAATAGGCACAAACTAAACATATTCACCAATCAAGACATGATATATACCACAATGACATGCAGCAAAATTATAATACAGTATCACAACCTGTTTTACACGTTGCAATGAATACAATTTCTATTATTTCTTTCCACTTCAAAACAAAAATGTGGTTGCATTATTCAGCGTATGATCAACCTGTGTCAATAAATCCTGAACCATGGAAACATATATGATTAACCATGCACACTACAGATTGATGCGAGTATGTTTTCTGTGTAGGACCAAAAATTATCATGGCATGGCCATAACACGGGTCGTTATTGCTATTTGTACAGAAACACTCTCGTTTCCCACATAATTTATCCACAACAAAATATATAGGTTGCAAGGACATTTTTATGATAATAGCTGTTAAAACTGACTATACCCATCTGACAGGTTAAACATTACACTAACTGACAAGAGTTGGCCAAAGGACATCAAATGCAGCAAATGTTCTTTTGACAATATGTTTAAAGGCGCCACATTACAAGACATTCAGATTAGATGAATGTGTTGTGACAGCAATGAAGATACCCAGTTTATGCGCACCAGATTTAAAAAAAATATTGATAAACGCTGTTTCCATCATTCCCACTTCAGAATTAACGTTACAACTGAAATATCTCCTGACCAAATGTGTGATGTATATGACCAACTGTAGAAGTAAAACCTGGATAAATCCAACGTATAGCTGCGAATGTTGCTCAATAAATAACTATAGTACTGATACTCCATATTAAGAGTAATGATTTGCCGTTAAAATGATTTCTGTAATGACGTGTCAAATAACGTGACAATTGAACACTGCAGTTTTAATGTTTCATTTGTTCACAATTTAATTAATTCATCATTAATGACGTGCCTCAATGACTATCGACCAGTGGCACTAACGGCGGTAGTGATGAAGTGCTTTGAGAGGTTGATCATGGCGCAAATCAACTCCTTCCTCGACAAAAACCTGGACCCACTGCAGTCCGCTTACCGCCACAACAGATCAACGGTGGATGCGATCTCGCTGGCCTTTCACTCCGCTCTGGACCACTTGGACAAGAAAAACTCATATGTCAGGCTGTTATTCATCGATTACAGCTTGGCATTTAACACAAACATCCCCTCCAAACTGGTTACCAAACTTGCAGAACTGGGTCTCTGCGAATCCCCCTGCAATTGGATCCTCAACTTCCTCATTCACAGACCACAGTCTGTTCGTATTGGTGGAAATGTGTCAGCCTCGACAACAATCAGCATGGGAGCACCTCAAGGCTGCGTGCTCAGCCCCCTGCTGTACTCACTCTATACTCACGACTGCGTAGCCAGTCACAGTGCGAACTCCACCATCAAGTTCGCTGACGACACCACTGTTGTGGAACGTATCACTGATGGGGATAAGTCAGAGTATAGAAGAGAGATCGAGCAACTGTCTATATGGTGCCAGCGCAATAACCTGGCCCTCAACACCAGCAAAACCAAGGAACTGATTGTGGACTTTGAAAGGAGTAGGAGGGGAACCCACAGCCCCATTCATATCAACGGGTCGCTGGTTGAAAAGGTCAAGAGCTTCAAATTCCTGAGCGTGCACATCTCTGAAGATTTCTCCATATAACCATATAACCATATAACAATTACAGCACGGAAACAGGCCATCTCGGCCCTACAAGTCCGTGCCGAACAACTTTTTTCCCTTAGTCCCACCTGCTTGCACTCATACCATAACCCTCCATTCCCTTCTCATCCATATGCCTATCCAATTTATTTTTAAATGATACCAACGAACCTGCCTCCACCACTTCCACTGGAAGCTCATTCCACACCGCTACCACTCTCTGAGTAAAGAAGTCCCCCCTCATGTTACCCCTAAACTTCTGTCCCTTAATTCTGAAGTCATGTCCTCTTGTTTGAATCTTCCCTATTCTCAAAGGGAAAAGCTTGTCCACATCAACTCTGTCTATCCCTCTCATCATTTTAAAGCCCTCTATCAAGTCCCCCCTTAACCTTCTGCGCTCCAGAGAATAAAGACCTAACTTATTCAACCTATCTCTGTAACTTAGTTGTTGATACCCCGGCAACATTCTAGTAAATCTCCTCTGTACTCTTTCTATTTTGTTGACATCCTTCCTAGTATTGGGCGACCAAAATTGTACACCATACTCCAGATTTGGTCTCACCAATGCCTTGTACAATTTTAACATCCAAAAGCTTTCTTTACCGCCCTGTCTATATGAGATTCCACCTTCAAGGAACTATGCACGGTTATTCCCAGATCCCTCTGTTCAACTGTATTCTTCAATTCCCTACCATTTACCATGTACGTCCTATTTTGATTTGTCCTGCCAAGGTGTAGCACCTCACATTTATCAGCATTAAACTCCATCTGCCATCTTTCAGCCTATTCTTCCAAATGGCCTAAATCACTCTGTAGACTTTGGAAATCCTCTTCATTATCCACAACTATCTTGGTATCATCTGCATACTTACTAATCCAATTTACCACACCTTCGTCCAGATCATTGATGTACATGACAAACAACAAAGGACCGAACACAGATCCCTGAGGCACCCCACTAGTCACCTGCCTCCAACCCGACAAACAGACATCCACCATTACTCTCTGGCTTCTCCCATTCAGCCACTGTTGAACCCATCTTGCTATTCCTGCATTTATACCCAAAAGTTGAACCTTCTTAACCAACCTTCCATGAGGAACCTTGTCAAAGGCCTTACTAAAGCCCATATAGACAACATCCACTGCTTTACCCTCGTCAATGTCCCTAGTAACTTCTTCAAAAAATTCAAGAAGATTAGTCAAACATGACCTTCCAGGCACAAATCCATGTTGACTGTTCCTAATCAGACCCTGTTTATCCAGATGCTTATATATATTATCTCTAAGTATCTTTTCCATTAATTTGCCCACCACTGAAGTCAAACTAACAGGTCTATAGTTGCTAGGTTTACTCTTAGAACTATTTTTAAACAATGGAACAACATGCGCAGTACGCCAATCCTCGGGGACTATTCCCATTTCTAATGACATTTGAAATATTTATGTCATAGTCCCGGCTATTTCTACGCTAACTTCCCTCAATGTCCTAGGGAATATCCTGTAAGGACCTGGAGACTTATCCACTTTTATATTTTTCAAAAGTGTCAGTACTTCTTTTACATTGAAACTCATAGTATCCATAGCTACTCTACTAGTTTCCCTTACCTCACATAATTCAATATCCTTCTCCTTGGTGAATACCGAAGTAAAGACATTGTTCAATATCTCCCCCATCTCTTTTGGCTCTGCAGATAGCTGTCCACTCTGTCTCTCGAATGGACCAATGTTATCCCTCGTTATCCTTTTGCTATTAATATAGCTGTAGAAACCATTTGGATTTACTTTCACCTTACTTGCCAAAGCAACCTCATATCTTCTTCTAGCTTTTCTAATTTATTCCTTAAGATTCTTTTTACATTCCTTATACTCCTCAAGCACCTCATTTACTTCATGCTGCCTATAATTATTGTAGATCTCCCTCTTTTTCCGAACAAGATGCCCAATTTTCCTTGAATACCAGGGCTCTTTCCAATTTTTACTGTTTCCTTTCAACCGAACAGGAACATAAATATTCTGTACTCTTAAAATGTCCCCTTTAAATGTCCTCAATTTCTCTTCTACATCCTTCCCATAAAACAAAATGTCCCAGTTCACTCCTTTTAGATCATCTCGCATCTCATCAAAGTTAGCATTTCTCCAATCAAAAATCTCAACCCTAGGTCCAGTTCTGACCCTCTCCATAATTATATTGAAACTAATGGTATTGTGATCACTGGACCCGAAGTGCTCCCCAACGCATACCTCCGCCACCTGTCCCGTCTCATTTCCTAACAGGAGGTCCAGCACTGCCCCTCCTCTAGTAGGTACATCTATGTATTGCTGCACAAAATTATCCTGCACACATTTTACAAACTCCAAACCATCCAGCCCATTTACAGAATGTGTTTCCCAGTCTATGTGTGGAAAGTTGAAATCTCCCACAATCACTACCTTGTGCTTACTACTAATATCTGCTATCTCCTTACATATTTGCTCTTCCAATTCTCGTTCCCCATTTGGCGGTCTATAATACACCCTTATAAGTTTTGCTACACCTTTCCCACTTCTCAGTTCCACCCACATAGCCTCCCTACATGAGCCCTCCTATCTATCCTGCCAAAGCACTGCTGTAATATCTTCCCTGACTAGCAATGCAACACCTCCACCTCTTGCCCCTCCAATTCTATCACACCTGAAGCAACGAAATCCTGGAATATTTAGTTTCCATTCACAGCCCTGCTGCAACCATGTTTCACTGGTCGCCACAACATCATACTTCCAGGTGTCTAACCAGACTCTAAGCTCATCCACCTTTCTTACAATGCTCCTAGCATAAAAATATGCACATTTCTCTGTTTATTTCCTTTTTTTTCTTTCTCCTCTTGTGTCCGATTGCTTCCCTTTTCTGCTTCCTGCCTCCCATTCTGTCTACTAGCTTTCTCTATTTGAGTCCCTCGCCCCAACCATTCTGGTTTAAAGTCTCCCCAGTAGCCTTTGCAAATTTCCCCTCCAGGATATTGGTCCCCCTCGGGTTCAAGTGCAACCCATCCTTTCTGTACAGGTCCCACCTTCCCCAAAAGAAGTCCCAATGATCCAGAAACTTGAATCCCTGCCCTCTGCACCAGTCTTTCAGCCACGCATTTATCCTCCACCTCGCTCCATTCCTACTCTCAATATCGCGTGGCACAGGCAGTAATCCTGAGATTGTTACCTTTTTGGTCCTTTTCCTTAACTCACCTCCCAACTCCCTAAATCCTCCCTTCAGGACCTCTTCCCTTTTTTTAACCTATGTCATTGGTACCTATATGTACCACGACCTCAGGCTCCTCTCCCTCTGATTTCAGGATATCTCGGATGCGTTGAGACACGTCCGAGACCTTGGCACCAGGGAGGCAGACCACCATCCCGGTCTCCCGACTGCGTCCACAGAATCGCCTATCCGACCCCCTAACAATAGAGTCCCCAATTATTATTGCCCTCTTCTTTTTTCCCCTACCTCTCGGAGCAACAGGGCCGGTCTCTGTGCTGGAGGCCCGCCCACTGTCGCTACCCCGGGGAGGGCTGTCACCCCCATCCTTACTAAAACAGTACTTATTTGCAAGGTGTTTCCTGGTCAGAGAACACTAATGCAATTATCAAGAAAGCTTATCAGCGCCTCTACTTCCTGAGAAGATTATGGAGAGTCGGTTTGTCAAGGAGGACTCTCTCTAACTTCTACAGGTGCACAGTAGAGAGCATGCTGACCGGTTGCATCGTGGCTTGGTTCGGCAACATGAGCGCCCCGGAGAGGAAAAGACTAAAAAATAGTAAACACTGCCCAGTCCATCATCGGCTCTGACCTTCCTTCCATCGAGGGGATTTATCGCAGTCGCTGCCTCAAAAAGGCTGGCAATATCATCAAAGACCCACACCATCTCCCTGCTACCTTCAGGTAGAAGGTGCAGGAGCCTGAAGACTGCAACAACCAGATTCAGGAATAGCTACACAGCCACCAGGCTATTAAACCTGGCTCGGACAAATCTCTGATTATTAATAGCCCATTGAGTGAAATCCAGGTTAGCCGGGAAGTGGTGTTAGGTAAATTGAATGGATTAGAGGCCGATAAATCCCCAGGGCCAGATAGGCTGCATCCAGGAGTACTTAAGGAAGTAGCCCCAGAAATAGTGGATGCATTAGTGATAATTTTTCAAAACTCTTTAAATTCTGGAGTAGTTCCTGAGGATTGGAGGGTAGCTAATGTAACCCCACTTTTTAAAAAGGGAGGGAGAGAGAAATCGGGGAATTACAGACCAGTTAGTCTAACGTCGGTAATGGGGAAACTGCTAGTATTAGTCATTAAAGATGGGATAGCAGCACATTTGGAAAGTGGTGAAATCATTGGACAAAGTCAGCATGGATTTATGAAAGGTAAATCATGTCTGACAAATCTTATATAATTTTTTGAGGATGTAACTAGTAGAGTGGATAAGGGAGAACCAGTGGATGTGTTATATCTGGACTTTCAGAAGGCTTTCGACAAGGTCCCACATAAGAGATTAGTAGACAAACTTAAAGCACACGGTATTGGGGGTTCAGTACTGATGTGGATAGAGAACTGGCTGGCAGACAGAAAGCAAAGAGTAGGAGTAAACGGGTCCTTTTCACAATGGCAGGCAGTGACAAGTGGGGTACCGCAATGCTCAGTTCTGGGACCCCAGCTATTTACGATATATATTAATGATTTGGACGAGGGAATTGAATGCAACATCTCCAAGTTTGCGGATGACACAAAGCTGGGGGGCAGTGTTAGCAGTGAGGAGGATGCTAGGAGGCTGCAAGGTGACTTGGATAGGCTGGGTGAGTGGGCAAATGCATGGCAGATGCAGTATAATGTGGATAAATGTGAGGTTATCCACTTTGGTGGCAAAAACAGGAAAGTAGATTATTATCTGATTGGTGGCCGATTAGGAAAGGGGGAGATGTAACGAGACTTGGGTGTCATGGTACATCAGTCATTAAAAGTGGGCATGCAGGTGCAGCAGGCAGTGAAGAAGGCGAATGGTATGTTAGCATTCATAGCAAAAGGATTTGAGTATAGGAGCAGGGAGGTTCGCCTGCAGTTGTACAGGGTCTTGGTGAGACCACACCTGGAGTATTGCGTACAGTTTTGGTCTGCTAATCTGAGGAAAGACATTCTTGCCATAGAGGGAGTACAGAGAAGGTTCACCAGACTGATTCCTGGGATGTCAGGACTTTCAAATGAAGAAAGACTGGATAAACTCGGTTTGTACTCGCTAGAATTTAGAAGATTGAGGGGGGATCTTATAGAAACTTTCAAAATTCTTAAGGGTTTGGACAGGCTAGTTGCAGGAAGATTGTTCCCGATGTTGGGGAAGTCCAGAACAAGGGGTCACAGTTTAAGGATAAGGGGGAAATATTTTAGGACCGAGATGAGGAAAACCTTTTTCACACAGAGAGTGGTGAATCTCTGGAATTCTCAGCCGCAGAAGGTAGTTGAGGCCAGTTCATTGGCTATATTTCAGAGGGAGTTAGATGTGGCCCTTGTGGCTAAAGGGATCAGGGGGTATGGAGAGAAGGCAGGTACAGGATACTGAGTTGGATGATCAGCCATGATCATATTGAATGGCGGTGCAGGCTCGAAGGGCCGAATGGCCTACTCCTGCACCTATTTTCTATGTTTCTATGTTTCTACTCTAATTGGAATTGTTGAGTTTTAATCATTTACTAAGTGATAAGTGTCAGACATCCGATATATGGGTGCGCAATGCTGATATTTTGGACGTTCTGTATCAGATGATGTTGCACCTGCCACTTCCTACTTTGAAGAGGTTCTCCTCCTCTCTCTGACAATTCTGCAACATCCTCTCTCGCTGTTCCCCCCCTGTGCCATATATCTGGACTCCTTCTACACTGATTCGCAGCCTGAAAAAGGGTCTCGAACCGAAACGTCACCCATGTCTTCTCTCCAAAGATGCTGCCTGTCCTGCTGAGTTACTCCAGCATTTTGTGTCTATTGTCAGTGTAAACCAGCTTCTGCAGGTCCTTCCTACACTGTTCTTCATTGCTGGGTGCAACGCGGGGGCCGGGCCTTGCAGGGAGATCCTGACGATTTGCTGGGGAATTACAGACTTGGTTGCTTGCCTTATGTTCTAGCAGCAGAAACTAATGACTACATGGTATGCTGTTCTGCAAATGGTAAATTCTTAGCAACAGCAAATTGGGTTGTGTGAAAAGACTGACGGATTACAAATGAAAAACTATTATATTTTTGCACTTTGAAGCATTGAAGGCCAGTCTCGGCAGATTCACTGGATTATTTAATTGCTGGATATCATGTGGGGCCCATCTCTGCTGGGAGAGCCCGGCAAAATGCTGCAAAAATGTTTCTCAGACCATAATCCAGGTCAGTTGTTACACATGATCTGACACTCCCTATGTTTCTGTGGTATTCTAGGCTTGTTGATTCAGTGGCAAAGGATAAATACTAGTGGGAGAGTCCAGGACAGAAACCATAGCCTCAGAATAAAAGGACCTACCTTTAGAAAGGAGATGAATAGGAATTATTTTGCGAGATCTTGGTGAATATGTGCGGGAAAAAAAGAACAAAATGGCGGCGGCGCGGGTCTCCCTAGAATGGGAAAAATAGCGACGATCCCCTTACCTGTTTCAAGGCTGCTCACTCGGAGCAGTCTTGTATCCATCTCGTACAGCCGACAGGAACTTCTGGACTTCGGTTCCTGCGGCTGCAACAACTTTCTGGGCGAACTCCGTCTTCCGTCTGAGCTCATCAGAGCAACAGAGCACCCGACTGGAAACCGCCACGTGAGTCGCGGGGTTGGAGACCGCCATCCGACCCGCGGAGCCCAACCGACCCGCGGTCCTCACCCGACCTGCGGCCCGCACCCGACCCGCGGCCCTCACCCGACCCTCGGACCTCACCCGACCCTCGGCCCTCACCCGACACTCGGCCCTCACCCGACACGCAGAGCCCAACCGACCGTCGGCCCTCACCCGACCCGCGGCCCTCACCAGACCCGCGGCCCTCACCCGGCCCTCGGCCCTCACCCGACCCGCGGAGCCCAACCGACCCTCGGCACTCACCCGACCCGCGGCCCTCACCCGACCCGCGGAGCTCAACCGTCCCGCGGAGCTGGAGAACGCCATGTGAGCCCCGGAGCTGGAGAACGCCACCCGACCAGTTGACCTCACCTGACCAACGCAGCTGGAGAACACCACCCGACCCGTGGAGCTGGAGAACGCTACCCGACCCGTGGAGCTCACCTGACCCTCGCAGCTGGAGAACACCACCCGACCCGTGGAGCTGGAGAACACCGCGGAGCTGGAGACCGCCACCCGACCCGCTGGGATGGAGAACGCCAGGTAAGCCCCAGGGTTGGAGACCATCAGCAGAGCCGCGGGGCTGAAGACCGCCTGCGGAGCCTCGGAGACGCAGACGCGGAGCTACGGAGCGGCAGTACACCAGCGCGCACCATTCAAGCTCGGCCGACCAGAAGCACCAACAGACGGCGACGCGTACGAAAACACCGCCGGGGACGCAGAGGTGGGCTAAAGGCCAGGTTATAGTTAGCCCCACACAGGGTAGCGATTCCTAGCCTTTTCCTCGCCAACGTGCGCTCACTGGCAAACAAAATGGACGAACTCCGGCTAAGGATCACTCCCACAACTGGATCAAGGACTGCAACATCCTGATCTTCACGGAAACTTGGCTCATCACTGACGTTCCTGACAGCGCCATCCTGCTATCGGGGCGTCATTTACTCCGAGCGGATAGGACATCAGACTCCGGTAAGGCCAGAGGTGGGGGTCTGTGCATTTATGTAAATAAAGCATGGTGCACGGACTCAACCATCATCGAGAGTCACTGCTCAGCAAACCTTGAGTTCCTCTTGGTTAGATGCAGACCGTTCTATCTGCCCAGAGAGTTCACCTCCACTGTTGTGACTGCAGCCTATATCCCTCCTGATGCTAATGCCAAGCTTGCAATGAAAGAGCTGCATACTGCCATTAGCAATCAACAGACGCACAACCCCGAGGCAGCCTTCATTGTTGCGGGTGACTTCAATCATTCTAACCTGAAGACTGTACTCCCCAAATTCCACCAACATGTCTCCTTCCCCACTAGAGTAGACAAAACACTGGACAAAGTCTACACCAACATGGCTGAAGCTTACAAACATCCCCCTCCCCCACCTTGGTCAGTCTCATCACGTCTCATTGTTCCTGCTCCCTAAGTACTCCCCACTCATCAGACGGTTTAAACCAACTGTGAGGACAGTTAAAGTCTGGTCAGAGGAAGCGGACTTCACACTTCAGCAGTGTTTTGGAAACACTGACTGGAAGGCGTTTGCAGCCCAGGCCACCCTTGACTCCCACACGGACATTGATTCCTACACATCCTCTGTTCTGAACTTTATAAACTCCATCATCAATAGTGTCACCTCCCTCAAACAGGTGACCATATTCCGGAATCAGAAGTCATGGATGAACAGCGAGGTCAGGCTACCGCTGAAAGCACGGGACACCGCTTTCAGGCCGGGCGATGCTCGAGCCTACAGTTCAGCCAGGGCTAACCTGAAGAGGGGCATCAAGAAGGCCAAGCACTACCATAAGCTCAGGATTGAGGAGCACTTCGACAACAACTCCGACCCCCGACGCATGTGGCAAGGTATCCAGGCCATCACGGACTACAGACCCTCCAACACCACCCCCACATCCAGCGACGCCTCCTTCCTTGAGGAGCTTAATCACTTCTATGGCCGCTTCGACAGTGACAATCTAGAGACAGCCATCAAGGCTGTGCTACCTGCCGATCACCAACCCCTCACACTCACCCCCCTACGACGTATACGTTGCACTGAGTAGGACTAATGCACGTAAAGCTGCTGGCCCTGACGGCATCCCGGGAGCGTGCTCAGGGCCTGTGTTGCGCAGCTGACAGACGTCTGGACTGACATCTTCAACCTGTCACTTGCCCAAGCAGTTGTCCCCACGTGCCTTAAAACCACCTCCATCGTGCCAGTGCCAAAACACTCCACTGCGGCAAGCCTCAACGACTTCCGCCCAGTTGCACTTACCCCCATCATCACCAAGTGCTTCGAGAGGCTGGTCCTGGCACACCTCAAAAGCTGCCTACCCCCCACACTGGATCCCTATCAGTTTGCCTACCGCAAGAACAGGAGTACAGTGGATGCCATCACAACGGCACTTCACTCCGCCCTCTCCAACCTCGACAACAGAGACACTTACGTAAGGATGCTGTTCATCGATTACAGCTCAGCATTCAACACCATTATACCATCAAAACTGATCACCAAACTCGGTAACCTGAGCATCGACCCCTCCCTCTGCAACTGGATACTGGACTTTCTAACCAACAGACCCCAGTCTGTTAGGTTAGACAAGCACACCTCTTCAACCCTCACCCTGAACACCGGCGTTCCACAGGGCTGTGTGCTGAGCCCCCTCCTATACTCCCTCTTCTCATATGACTGCACACCTGTACATGGTACTAACACCATCATCAAGTATGCAGATGATACAACGGTGATTGGCCTCATCAGCAACAACGATGAGTCGGCCTACAGGGAGGAGGTCCAGCACTTAGCAGTATGGTGCGCTGACAACAACCTGGCCCTTAACTCCAAGAAGACCAAGGAGCTCATTGTAGACTTCAGGAAGTCCAGGGGCGGCACGCACCACACCCCATCCTCATTAACGGGACGGAGGTGGAACGTGTTTCTAGCTTCAGGTCCCTGGGAGTCAACATCTCCGATGACCTCTCTTGGACCCACAATACCTCAACTCTGATCAAGAAGGCTCACCAGCGTCTCTTCTTCCTGAGGAGACTGAAGAAGGTCCATCTGTCTCCTCAGATCCTGGTGAACCACCACCGCTGCACCATCGAGTGCATCCTTACCAACTGTATCACAGTATGGTTTGGCAACTGCTCTGTCTCCGACCGGAAGGCATTGCAGAGGGTGGTGAAAATTGCCCAACCCATCACCGGTTCCTCGCTCCCCTCCATTGAGTCTGTCCAAAGCAAGCGTTGTCTGCGGAGGCCGCTCAGCATCGCCAAGGACTGCTCTCACCCCAACCATGGAATGTTTAACCTCCTACCATCCGGGAGGCGCTACAGGTATCTCCGTTGCCGAACCAGCAGGTCCAGGAACAGCTTCTTCCCGGCGGCTGTCACTCTACTCAACAACGTACCTCGGTGTCTGCCAATCACCCCCACCCCCGGACTCTTACTATTATTTATTCAAATAATTTGCTATGTCGCTCTTCCAGGGAGATGATAAATGCATTTCGTTGTCTCTGTATTGTACACTGACAATGACAATTAAAATTGAGTCTGAATCTGAATCTGAATCTGAATTAATTGCCACAGAAGGCTGCAAAGGCCAAATCATTGGGTATTTTTAAGGTAGAGATAGATATATTCTTGATTTGTTAGGGTATCTGGGATTATAGGCAGAAGGCAGGAGAGTGGGGTTGAGAGGGAAAGTTAGATCAGCCGTGATTGAATGGCAGAGTAGTCATGATGGGCCGAATGGCCTATTTCTATTCCTATAACATGAACTTTTGTAAGGTATCTTTTTTAAACATTTCCTTTTGTTTAATATTTGTAATAATTCCTATGTATCCATATGTGTTTTAATTATCTCTTTGTTAAATGATTTTTTTAAATTGTTTATTAGGATTATAATAGTTGCACAGCAGAGGCATTTAAACACAGTCAAAATTTCCAATTGCTTTGATAGAAGGGACGTCATCAGTCATCGCTTGTCGGACACCTTCCCCAGGGCACGGCCTGTGGACTATGTTGCTCAAGGCCTGATCGCCACTCAGACCACACTTGCCAACTCCATGGAGAGCCAATAGAATCAGTACCCCACACCTGGTCCTAGTGAGTTGTGAGCATATGGGGGAAGATCAAGTCCAGCAAGATTTAATAATATCCTTCCAATGATTAAATAAGCAGAACTATGTACGATACCCCTGCTGAGTCTGGCCTTCAATACTTCAGTCCAAAAATATAATTGTTTTTTCCTGTTGCAATCTGCCAGTCTGTTTACACCACTCAATTTGCCTTTGCTCAGCATTTCCTACCTGCAAGACAGCATACCATGTTCAGAACCAGATTCCCAGCCCCCAAAAATGCATTTATTTCTCTATAATGCGATTTAAAAAAAGTTTAATCATTGATTTTTGCTGCTGAGAAATCTCATAAAACAAGTAAAACTTGCCCCAGTCTGCAACAAAAACATTTTAAAGAAATGAGTCAATCATTGACTCGTATATTCAAACACTGCTATCTTCTAATAATTTGGTTATATACATTTTTTTTACTGCCAAGTATCAATTGTAAAATACGCGCATTTGATTTCAAGGTCTGATCAGGAACATTTTCCTGAAAGGATCATCAAATTATTCTGTCATTCCTTTAAATTTGTGCACTGGAACCATACTGTTTTCCAATTAAGAATAGGTGACGTTTCAGGTTGAGACCCTTCATCAGACTTCTTCTGCAGATGGGTCTCAAATCAAAACGTGGCCTTTTCCTTTTCTGCAGATATGTCGCCCAACCCGCTGAGCCACTCCAGCTTTTTGAATCTATCATCGGTTTAAACTAGTTCCTTCCTACACTGTTTTCCAATTAGTTGGATCAATTGGACGATCTTCTAATCTAATAGCATTGACCAAAATTGAGCATAGTGGAACAGTGTGGAAACATGTCCTTCAGCCCAACTAGCCCATATCAACCAACATGGCCCATCGACATTAATCCCACTTGCCTACGTTTGGCCCATATAAGTAAAGTAAAGTAAAGTAGCCTTTATTGTCATTCAGACCTTGCGGTCTGAACGAAATTTTGTACCCTTGCAGTCCTACATATAGTAAAAAATGTCAAAAACACACACAAAAACACAAATTAACATCCACCACAGTGAGTTGAATACTCCTCACTGTGATGGAAGGCAAAAGTCTTAAGATTTTGTCTCTTTCCTTCTTATTCTCCCTCTGCGCCGAGGCGATCCAGGCTTCCGATGTTGTGACCCCGCCGGGCGATGGAAAGCAATGTCAGTCCCGCGGTTGAATCCAAGCTCCGCGAACGGGCCGGTTCAGCTCCGCGGCCCCGGGTGGTCGAAGCCGCCGAAGCTGCGGCCCTCCAGTCCAGAGGACACAGCTGTTGTCGCGGGAGCTCCGCAGAACAGGTCACCAACCTGCGAGCTCCCGACGATGTCGTCCACCGGGCCCGCGGCCGGTCCTCCGAGGTCTGGCGGCTGCTGCCGCTGCCGCTGTCCGCTCTGAGGTCGGGTCGCCGCAGTCGCTGTCCGCTCCGGGGTCGGGTCGCCACTGCCGCTGCCCGCTCCGAGGTCGGGTCGCCACTGCCGCAGCCTGCACCGGGGTCGGGTCGCCACTGCCGCAGCCTGCTCCGAGTTCGGGTCGCCGCTGCCCCAGCTCCGAGGCCGCCAGCTCTACTATTAGGCCTCGGCGCAGGCGGAGACGGGGGATACGACAAGATAAGTCGCATCCCCCCGAAATAAGAGACCAAAACCATGTTTACTCCCCCCCACCCACACACATACACAATAAACCAAAAATGAACTCAAACAGGACAAAAGAACAACACAAAAAAGAAAAAAAAAGACGGACTGCAGTCGAGCCGCAGCTGCTAAGGCAGCGCCGCCATATCACGTTTGGCCCTAAACCTGACCTATCCATGTACCTGTCTAAATGTTTCTTAAACATTGCAATAGTACCTGCCTCAACTACATCCTCTGGAAGCTCATTCCATACACCCATCACCCTATGGTTTCCCTTCAGGATCCTATTCAATATTTCCTCCCTCACCTTAAACCTATGTCTGGTTCTCGATCTAACTTTCCAGAGCACTCTACCATGCAGAACCTTGTCGAATGCCTTGCTGAAATCCTTATATACAATGGAGCCATATGTACAATACAAGCATCTCCCTCAGGATACTCTAGTAACTTTATGCCAACATATGTTAAGTGCATAAACTGTTTATTTTCAACCTTTTTTCAAAGATCAACATCTTTTTTATAAAGCAATATAGAATTTAAAAGTAAACAATTATTAAACAGTATGCCGGTCTATTGAAATAGCAGATTACAGCACTGTGATGATTACGGTGGCATAGTGGCACACGGTGGATTATGGTGGCATAGAGTCGCTGCCTTAAAGTGCCAAAGACCCGGGTTTGATCACGACCATGGGTGCTCGTCCGTACGGAATTTGTACGTTCTCCCCATGACCTGCGTGGGTTTTCTCTGAGATCTTTGGTTTCTTCCCACAATCCAAAGACGTACAGGTTTGTAGGCTAATTGGCTTGGCAAATGTAAAATTGTCCCTGGTGTGTGGACTGGAGAGTTAATGTGCGGGGATCGCTGGTCAGTGCGGACACGGTGGGCCGAATGGCCTGTTTCCGCACTGTATCTAAATAAATGTAACCCACAGAGCAGGAGTAACTATCCACGGGTAAGTAAGTTCAAATGTCACCACGGGAGTTGCAGAATTTAAATTTAATGGAAAAAAATAGAATTTAAGGAAGAAGAATTAGGTTTTTATCGATGAGCACAAATTATTAGATTGTTGTGAAAACTCATCTAGTTCAATAATGTTCTTCAACAGAGTAATATTTGTCAAGTCATAGTCATGGAGAGACACCGTGTGGAATCAGGCCCTTAAGCCCAACTTGCCCACACCGGCCAAAATGTCCCAGCTACACTTGTCCCGGCTGCCCACGTTTGGTCCATATCCCTCCAAACCTGTCCTATCAATGTACCTGTCTAACTGTTTCTTAAATGTTGGGATAGTCCCTGCCTCAACTATCTCCTCTGGCAGATTGTTCTTCCCAATGTGATAGACTTTTAACTGTCCTCTGTCGTGGTCTGGCAAACTACTCACTTGTAACATAAGCACCACATTAATGGACCGTAGAGGTTGAAGAACATGCCTCACCAGCACCACCACATTCCGAAAGGTAATTAATGTTAAACAACAGGCTGTGAGATGTCAGCGGCCCTTGCATCCCACAAAATGAAGATATTTTTTTAAAAAGCCCTTTATTTTCTTCACGGAATAAAGAAAGATGGGAGTAGAATAGATAAAAAGAGAAAGAGGGTTTAAACCGAGGAGATTAAATATTTCTCAATTTACTTAGAAATATTGAGCATCAAATTGTTTATTACTAATTGGTTAGTGTAGATGTGGAGCAAAAACAATTAATAAAGTTAAAAGGGTATTCATGCTCATGACCCTGTGGTGATTCAAGATCTGCCAGCACCACTGAATTTACTTCTGACATGCACAATAAATTCCATCTGGGATTCACCTCAACAGTAATTTCTGAAATTAGCCCCCAGTCAATTCCACTGCATGTTTTATTCAAGAGGCCTCCACATGCAGAACCCTTCATTGGTAGTGTTACTGTTCTGAATATTAAAACAAACCTTCAATTCTCAACTCCTTTTCTTCTCGCACATTTTTCAAACAAATATCAATACTTCTGTTGATTTTGTCCATCAATATTTCTGGAGTCGTCTTTACCAACTGTTTCAGGGATGTTTTCAGTCACTACTCACCTGCACATGGGAGCTCCTTTTAAGCACGTTTTTAACCTTGAAACAAGGCGGCGCGACTCTCGTCAGCAGCGGCCTCTGCAGTCCGTCTGCGTTTTTATTATTTTATGTCTATGTTTTTATGTAGTTTTTGTTAATTTTGTTGGGGTATGTGTGTGGGGGGGTGGGGGTGGTGTGGGGGGGTTGGGGGTAACTTTTAAATCTCTCCCTGCACGGGAGACCCGACCTTTTCTTTGTCGGATCTCCGTTGTCGTTGGGGCTGCAACGAGGAGCGGCCTCCAACAGGAAGACCGGGAGCTGTGGTGCCGACTACTCACCTCACCGTCGCGGAGCTGGCCGAGTCCAGAGCGGGTGGAGCTGTGGTGGACGCTGCTGCGACCCGACCCCCGGAGATTCGGTGGCTGCAACTGCGGGTTTGGCGGGCGGCACCGGGAGCCCGCGGGTCCCTGGAGGGAGACCGCTTTTCGGGGCTTCCGCAGCGGCGACTTCTCCCGCCCGAGTTGCGGGGTTGAAGAGCTCCTGGAGCGGGGCCTTACAGCACCGCCCCGCGCGGCTTGGAATGGCCGCGGGACTCTGCGAGCGCACGCCGGGGGCTCTAACATCAAGAACCCGGTGTGCGACCTTGCATCACCCGGCGTGGCTTTAATGGCCACGGGACAATCGCCATCGCCCGCCGGGGGCTTTGACTTTGACTTTGACTCTGACATCGGGGGGGGAGTGCAGTGGAGAGAGAAGTTGTTTTGGCCTTCCATCACAGCAATGTGATGGATGTTTATGTAAATTATGTTGTGTCTTGGGTCTATTTGTTTGTAATGTATGGCTGCAGAAACGGCATTTCGTTTGGACCTCAAGGGGTCCAAATGACAATAAATTGAATTGAATTGAATTGAATTGAATTGAATTCTCCTTGCTTTCAAAGCCCACTAAAATAGATTGAAATTCCTCAGTGTCTCTTGTTCAGCTGCCCTAACTTTAGCAGAAACCCCCTCGTTCACACATAAATGATAAATGAGGCAAAATGTACCTTCAGTTGCATGCTGTGGTAGAGGAGACTTGACCAAAAAGACCCTAAATTTTCTGGTACTGTGTTTGTCTGTGCCTGCACAGTCTAAATTCATACAGCAAAAAAAAATGAGTTTATTGTCATATGATCATAAGGTCAAAAGGAATAGGAGTAGAATTAGGCCATTCGGCCCTTCAAGTCCACACCGCCATTCAATCATGGCTGATCTATCTCTCCCTCCATACCCCGTTCTCTTGCCTTCTCCCCATAACCTCTGACACCTGTACCTGTCAAGAATGTATCTATCTCTGCGTTAAAAATATCCACTGACGGCCTCCATAGCCTCATCTGGCCAATAATTCCACAGATTCACCACCCTCTGACTAACATAGAAACATAGAAACATAGAAAGTAGGTGCGAGAGTAGACCACCAGGTCCGTCGAGCCCGCACCGCCATTCGCTCATGGCTGAACACTAAACAGACACACTTACCCACAAACAGTAGACACAAGACACAGAACACAAGACACTACCCTCCCCTTTATACCGCTATCACCCCTCTCCACCCCAAGAACCGCGTGATCCCCTGGGGGAGGCAAAAAAACCGGATAAAAACCCAGGTCCAATTCGGGAAAAAAAATCCGGGAAATTCCTCTCCGACCCCAATCCAGGCGATCGACACTTGTCCAGGAGATCACTCAGGTCTTACTATACTAACCATACCTAGGTCCATATCCCTGCCCTCTCCCCGTAGCCCCTTATCCCCCTGGCAGCTAAAAAACATCTATTTTAGACTTAAATATATTTAACGTTTCTGCTTCCACTGCTCCCTGGGGCAGTGAATTCCATAAATTAACCACCCTCTGGGTGAAGAAGTTCTTCCTCATCTCAGTTTTAAAAGAGCCCCCCCTTATTCTGCGACTATATCCCCTAGTTCTAGTTTCCCCGATCATTGGGAACATCCTCGGTGCATCCACCCGATCAAGGCCCCTCACGATCTTATATGTTTCAATGAGATCGCCTCTCATTCTTCTAAACTCCAAAGAGTAGAGTTCCAGCCTACTTAACCTTTCCTCATATGTCAATCCCCTCATTGCAGGAATTAATCTTGTAAACCTTCGCTGCACTGCCTCCAGGGCTAGTACATCCTTTCTTAAGTATGGACCCCAGAACTGTACACAGTATTCCAAATGTGGTCTCACTAATACTGTGTACAGCTGCAGCAAGACCTCCGTGTTTTTATACTCAATCCCCCCAGCAATAAAGGCCAAAACTCCATTGGCCTTCCTGATTGCTTGCTGCACCTGCATACTAACTTTTAGTGATTCATGTACTAATACCCCTAGATCCCTTTGCGTTGCATTACAACGCAGCTCCTCCTCATTTAGAAAATAACTTGCCCTATCATTTTTTTTCCCAAAGTGAATGACTTCACATTTATTAGTATTAAATTTCATCTGCCAAGTTGTTGCCTACTCACCTAGCTTATCTATATCCTTTTGCAGACTCTTCCTATCCTCCTCATCCCCTACTTTTCCTCCCATTTTTGTATCGTCCGCAAATTTTGATATATTACACTTGGTTCCCTCCTCCAAATCATTTATATAAATTGTGAACAACTGGGGTCCCAGCACCGACCCTTGCGGAACCCCGCTAGTTACCGGTTGCCATCCCGAGTATGAACCATTTATCCCCACTCTCTGCTTCCTATTTGTTCGCCAATCCTCTACCCATGCTAATATATTACCCCCAATCCCATAATTTTTTATTTTTAGCAATAGTCTCTTATGTGGCACCTTGTCAAAAGCCTTTTGGAAGTCCAAGTATACCACATCCACCGGTTCCCCTTTATCCACCCGGGTTGTTACTTCCTCAAAGAATTCGAGCAGATTCGTTAAACAGGACTTCCCCTTCACAAAACCATGCTGGTTCTGTCCGATGAAGTCATGTTTATCCAAGTGCCCCGTTAGTGTTTCTTTAATAATTGTCTCTAACATTTTACCCACCACCGATGTTAGACTAACCGGTCTATAGTTACCCGCCTTCTGTTTACTTCCTTTTTTAAATATAGGTGTTACATTGGCCATTTTCCAATCCACTGGGACCGTTCCTGCCTCCAGGGAGTTTTGGAAAATTATCACCAATGCATCCACAATCCCCACCGCTATCTCCCTCAAGACCCTTGGATGTAATCCATCAGGCCCAGGGGATTTATCCTCCTTCAGTCTCATTAATTTCCCTAATACCACCTCCTTGGTGATCTTAATAGTATTTAGCTCCTCCATTCCTACCGCCCCCTGTTTATCCAGCGTTGGAATATTTTTTGTGTCTTCTATGGTGAAGACTGATACAAAATACTCGTTTAATGCCTTTGCCATTTCCATGTTCCCCACCAACAACTCTCCAGTCTCACCCTCCAATGGACCAACGTTCACCTTAGCCACCCTTTTTCTTTTTATATAGCTATAAAAACTCTTACTATTAGTTTTTATGTTGTTCGCTAAATTCCTTTCATAGTCTATTTTCCCCGTCTTAATTAATCTCTTAGTTATTTTTTGCTGACCTTTAAATGCTTCCCAATCCTCTGCCCTCCCACTATCTCTGGCTACCTTATATGCCCTTGCCTTCAGCCGAATACTATCCTTTATAGTTTTACTGAGCCATGGCTGACTGTTCTTACCCTTACCCCTTTTTTTCTTCATAGGAATACATTTTTCTTGAAGGTTATACAGTAGATCCTTAAACGTACTAAATACATTTCTCCTCATCTCGTTCCTAAAACAACATCCTTTAATATTGAGGCTATGACATCTGGTCCTAGACTCTCCCACTAGTGGAAACATCATCTCCACGTCCACTCTATCCAAGCTTTTCAATATTCTTTATGTTTCAATTAGGTCCCCCCCCCATTCTTCTAAACGCCAGGCCCAGTACTGACAAATGATCATCATTGGTTCAACAGAGTAATTACTCATTGCTAAGATCATTCTTATAAACCTCCCCAGGACCTTCTCCAGCCAGCACATCCTTCCTCAGATATTGTGCCCAAAATTGCTCACAATTTTATCTTTTTTATTGTTTTGTCAGGCTGCATTTGGAGTACTGTGAGCAAATTCGTCATATGCACAAATATGGTGAGGTACAGGTAAAATTAAAATTTGGCTTGTAGAACTATCACAGGCAGGTAGTCTCAGACAAGCACAGAAACATAAATATACATGTTATGCATATGTAGAATGAGGGTCTGAAGAAGGGTCTCATCCCGAAGCATCACCTATTTCTTTTCACCAGAGATGTTGCCTGACCCTCTGAGGTGCTCCAGCATGTTGTATCTATCTGCAATTGCTTCCTACACAATAAGTTATTCATTTATTATGTATAAAATTCAGCAAGACAGGAAACAGATAAAGGACTGATGACGAAGGTAAGCTACTTTTCCTACAAAAAGCCGGAGTAACTCAGCGGGTCAGGCAGCACCTCTGGTGAAAAGGAATAGTGACATTTTGGGTTGAGACGCTTCTTACTCTCAGTCTGAAGAAAGGTCTCGACCCAAAACATCACCTATTCCTTTTCTCCAGAGATGCTGCCTGACCTGTTAAGGTACCCAGCATTTTGTGTCTAACCTGATGTATTTGTTCCTGTTATCCAGACTGTCCTCGGCAGAGTGGATAGCAAGTGAGATAGTGTCTACGGATGGCCTTGTTGTTGAAGCAGATCCAGCTCATTTCTGAGGCAGGAGTTGATTTGTGCCACATTCAACTTGTCAAGGTGCTACATAACATTAACAGTGGATGCCAGCGTTGCCAGGTAGCAGCCATTGAGGCAGGAGTTGATTTGTGCCATATTCAACTTGTCAAGATGCTACATAACATTAACAGTGGATAACAGCGTTGCCAGGTAGCAGCCATAGAGGCCGCCACCAGCTCTTCAACATCAATACTTTGGTTGATGTTGTCAAACGCAGGAAAACCTCAGGCTGCAGAAACGAGATTTGAAGATGTCCTTCATAATGGCCGTCCGCTGGGTGTGACGCAATCTCCTTTTTTCCATAATAAAAAACATTCCGAGGAAAAATAAATTTACGCGAAATTCGGGAAATTCTGGTTCCGACCGCGGGATGATTTGCGGCCATCCGCGCCTGCGCAGTGGGGGGAAGCTGGTGACCAATTACGACGTCTCTCCGCGCCTGCGCAGTGGGCGGGATGAGATCGCCGCCATTGTCAACGCATCGCCTCGATGATCCGGGCCTCGTCTGGGTGAGTGAGTGAGTGAGGCCGTGAAACGTTGCGTTGCGGTGTCTGCCCGCCCGGTCCATCGGCTCCATCGGTTTAACCGTTTAAAATCTCTTCCCTGTCCGGGAGACCCGACCGTTTCCCTGTTTGGTCTCCGTTGTCGTTGGGGCCTAGCACCGTGGAGCGGCCTCCAACCTGAACGACCCGGGGGCTCGGGAGACTGCGGAGCCGCGGAGCTGCGGATTACTCACCATCGTGGGGCTAGCCGGTCTAGGAGCGTGGGGAGTGGTGGTGACTGGCTGCTGCGACTCGACTCCTGGGGCACGGAGGCTCCAGCAACGCAGCCGCAGGTCCGGTGGACTGGGACATCGGGAGCTCGCGGGTCCGGGGGGAGAAAGAGACCGCTTCCCGGAGCTCCCGCAACGCGACTTCTCCAACCCGTGTCGCGGGGTTGGAACGACCTGGAGCGGGGACGTACATCGCCCGGCACGACTTCATGGCCGTGGGACATTCCATCGCCCGCCGGGGGCTCCAACTTTGTGCCTTTTAGACAGGGAGCGGGGCCGTAAATCGCCCGGCACGGCCTAAAATGGCCGTGGGAATTATCATCGCCCGCCTGGGGCTTGGATATCGGGAGAGACATTGAGAACAGGGGAGAGAAAATACTTTGCCTTCCATCACAGTGGGTTCACTGTGATGGATGTTTGTGTGAATTAAATTGTGTGTATGTCTAGGAAATTGTCTTTGTTTGTATGGCTGCGGAAACAGAATTTCGTTTGAGCCTCACTGACGCTCAGATGACAATAAATTGTATTGTATTGTATTGCATTGAAGGGATTGTTTCTGTGCTGTATCACTCTATCACAGTTTTGATGCACACAGGCTAATGGATATGTTGATGAAATGTTATAATATAATTGTTTTGTTTCTATCTTATAGCAGTCAATGGTTCAAACTACCTTTCATTTTCTCAAGTTAAAGTTAGTGTCGTTAAGTAATGCTGCCTGTTGGTGTGCAACATGCACATCTGTGGCAAATTAATCTGCTGCTGTGATTCACAGTGCAGTAAATCCCCACCAATTGTTGGTGGGATCAATACTTCCCACTTCTGTGTATCAACTAGAGAGAAGCAATTACATAGCAAGTTATTATTGATAATATACACTTCTATAAAGCATCCTGTGTGTTTATTATACCTCTTTGAAAGTATATATGTAAACTATTAGGATAAAAAATACATAAATAAAATCAGAGAACTAATCTATGTCGGCACGGTGGCGCAGTGGTGGAGTTGCTGCCTTACAGTTCCAGCTACCCGGGTTCGATTATGACTATGAGTGCTTGTCTGTACAGTGCTTGTAGGTTCTCCCCGTGACCTGCATGGGTTTTCTTCGATATCTTCAGTTTCCTCCCACACTCCTGACAAACTGGTTGGTAGGATAATTGGCTTAGTATAAATGTAAATTGTCCCTCGTGTGTAGGACAATGCTGTGAGTTGGGGTGGACTCGGTTGGCCGAAAGGCCTGTTTCCGCGCTGTATCTCTAAACTAAACAATGTCACTCTTGGGAAATTGCTAGCTGCCTGATACATAAGTGATATGTATAAGTTTATATAATGATAAGAGTGATGGGCAGAGATTGACACAAAATACTGGAGTAAATTCCCAATGGGTCAGGCAGAATCACTGGAGAACATAGATAGATGATGGTTCGGGTCTGAACTCTTCTTCAGGCCTGAAAAGGCGCCTATCCATGTTCTTTCTGGATGCTACCTGACCACCTGAGTTGCTCCAGCATTTTGTTGTCAATCCTTGTTAAAAAACAGATATGGTTTAAAGATTTGGTCCAGATTTTGTATAAATCAGTTCTTTGTTACCGCAGAGTGATGCACAGCTTGGATGCTCCGTGTTTTAAAGTTCTTCATAAGATCTGTGGTCAGTGTGAAAAAGAAGAGTAAGAATTAAGAGAAGTAATATCAATAGACAGGAGTGAGTTACTCTTTGGGGATGAGAAAGCGAGAGAACAGTGTTGAAGAGAGAACAAAGTCATTTACAAAACAGATGAGGATGCTCCTATTTCTGTGCGTAGAATATGTGTAACGCCCTTGGCTATGCTCAATAGCCCCATTTATCGGGCAGCTGGAGATTTTTTTTTCATATTTATTGTCAACATTCGTTTAAAAGAGATAAGAACCATAAAACAGTGCAATCCATCAAAAAGTGACTCTTGCAGGTTGCTACATACAATTCAATGTATCATCTAAAGGTAAATGTTGCAAAGCGCATTAGGACCGAGTTCCTGGTTGGCAAAAAATGCAAGTATTAACTATGCCGTGCGAGTCAGGGAAACTCTGTTCATATTCCAAAATAAGATGGCGGCACAATATAATTTGACACAGCCGGTTGACACAGCGCCAGAGACCCGGTTTACATTTTGATCTCGGGTGCTATCTGTGTGGAATTTACACGTTTTCGCTGTGACTCTAAGGGTTTCCTCCGCGTACCCTGGTTTCCTCCCACATTCTAAAGATGTGCGAGTTTGTTGGTCAACTGGCCTCTGTAAATTACCTCTAGTGTGTAGGGAGAGGTTGTGGAAATGGGATAACACCGAACTAGTGTGATTGGGTGATTGATGGTCGGCATGGACTCGATGGGCCGAAGGGCCTGTTTCCATGCTGCATCTTTCAATCAATCGAAATATTGAGTTCTCAATTTCAAAGTAGATGTCTTTCATTTGCTTAATGCATATGTAGGCAACCGTTTGTATGATCTGGCATGAACTACTAGAAGTGACATAGGAAGGTTGTTATGGTTAATGCATTAGAAGAGGCATTCCTGCAGTACTAATTATTTTTGAATTCCAAGGCCAACATTGATCAGCAGAAAGGTAAAACATCTCTGGCATGCTAAATGTTTGCAGGCCTGAGGGATGTTTGGGACAAGCCTGAGTTAAGGATGGTTGTGAACTGTAGATCATAAGGATGTATGTGGCACAAGCAATTGCAGATACTGATTGACAAAAAAAGACATGACATATTGGAAGTAACTCAGTGGGTCAGGCAGTATCTCCAGAGAGAACATAGATAGACAACATTTTGGGTTGGAACACTTCTACAGACTGGATAGAAAGATCGCCTATTTATGTTCTCCAGAGATGTTGCTAGACCTGCTGAGTATACTTCAGCACTTTCTGTCTTTTGTAGACATTATTACCTCTTTCACCATCAAAATTGCAGTTAAATGTATTTGGGGAATTCATTGTCACAGATGGTTGTAAGGGTTAAGTCTATGGTTATTTTTTAAATGAAGATTTAATTAGTAAGGGGGGGGGGCAGGGGTTATGGGGAGCAGGCAGTTGAATGGGGTTGAGAGGGAATGTTAGATCAGCCGTGATTGAATGGCAGAGTAGACTCAATGGGACAATTCTGCTCCAATGACATGAACTTATGGCAATCATACATATTATTCAGTTTCCATTTTCTGAAGGGGATTATGTCTCTTCAATTTCAGGTTACAGTCTCTTTTACTGTGAAAAGAAGGAAGGGGTGAAGGAACAACAGCAGAAGTGTGAGTGTCCTCAGGGACAGCAACATGTAAATATTTAAGAGCAGGCAAGCAATGAGCGAAAGTCAAGCGCTCCCTTAAGTCCCTGGTTCTCAACATGGCCAACGTTGACCACTCACAAACTCCTTCGCCTCAATCTCCTCCATCTCATATTCTCTCACTCGCACTCTCACACTGGGGTTACTCTCAGCTTCGGAGTAGGAAAAACCTCAGACTCTTTTATTTGGGAAGAGTTAGCGAGAACATGCCAAGAAATTGGGGATGGTTCAATGGCATTTTATTGTCACATACGTAGGTACAGTGAAATTATTTTTGCGTACAGTTCAGTAACAATCTCACGATACATTAGACTCAATCATACTTACAGTGCATTCAGAAAGTATTCAGACCCCTTCACTTTTTCCACTTTTTGTTACATTACAGCCTTATTCTAAAATGGTTTAAATTCTTTTTTTTAATCAGCAATCTACACACAATAGCCCACAATAAAAAAAGTGAAAACAGGTGTTTAGAAATTTTTGCAAAATAATTAAAAATAAATAACTGAAATATCACATTTACATAAGTATTCAGACCCTTTACTCAGTACTTTATTGAGGCACCTTTGGCAGTGATTACAACCTCAAGTCTTCTTGGGTATCATGCTACAAGCTTGGCACACCTGTATTTGGGTAATTTATCCCATTCTTCTCTGCAGATCCTCTCAAGCTCTGTCAGGTTGGATGGGGAGTGTCGATGCATAGCTATTTTCAGATTCCTCCAGAGATGTTCGATCAGGTTCAATTCCGGCCTCTGGCCGGGCCACTTACGGACATTCACAGACTTGTCACAAAGCCACTATTGCGTTGTCTTGGCTGTGTGCTTAGAGTCGTTGTCCTGTTGGAAGGTGAACATCTGCCCCAGTCAGAGGTCCTGAACGCTCTGGAGCAGGTTTTCATCAAGTACCTCACTGTACTTTGCTCCGCTGAAAAACATCCCTACAGCATGATGCTGCCACCACAATGCTTCACCGTAGATATGGTATTGGCCAGGTGATGAGCGGTGCCTGGTTTCCTCCAGACGTGACACTTGACATTCAGGCCAAATAGTTCAATCTTGGTTTCATCAGGCCAGGGAATCTTGTTTAGGTGCTTTTTGGCAAACTCCAAGCGAGCTGTCATGTGCCTTTAACTGAGGTGTGGCTTCTTTCTGGCCACTCTACAATAAAGGTCTGATTGGTGGAGTGCTGCAGATATAGTTGTCCTTCTGGAAGTTTCTCCCATATCCACATAGGAACTCTGGGGCTCTGTCAGAATGACCATCGGGTTATTGGTCACCTCCCTGAGTATGTTAGTAAGTCTCTATCCTAAGGCCCTTCTCCCCCGATTGCTCAGTTTGGCCAGGCTCAATGAAGAGTCCTGGTGGTTTCAAAGTTCTATTTAAGAATGACGGAGGCCACTGTGCTCTTCGGGACCTGCAATGCTCCAAAAAATGTTTTCCCCAGATCTGTGTCTCAACACAATCCTGTCTCGGAGATCTACAGGCAATTCCTTCGTCTTCATGGCTTGTTTTTTGCTCTGACATGCACTGTCAACGGTAGGACCTTATATAGACAGGTGTGTGCCTTTCCAAATCATGTACAATCACTTTAATTTACCACTTGTAGACTCCTATCAAGCTGTAGAAACATCTCAAGGATAATCTATGGAAACACGATGCACCAAAGCTCAATTTTGAGAGTCACAGCAAAGGGTCTGAATACTTGCGTCAATGTGATATTTCAGTTATTTATTTTTAATTATTTTGCAATAATTACTAAACACCTGTATTCGCTTTTATATTATGAGGTGTTGTGCGTAGAATGATGATAAAAAAAATGACTAACCAATTTTAGAATAAGGCTGTAATGTAACAAAATGTGGAAAAAGTGAAGGGGTCTGAATACTTTTTCCATGCACTATAAGTGCAAGGGTGTAAGATAGTGGTTTACACTGAGGTAGTTTACACGAAGTGCATGTTTCCAGTGACATCTTGTACCCTTGAAGCTCAAAGTTGTTGAAAATAGTGTTAAAAATTAAATAATGAGAAATCTTAATTCAGTGAGTGCTGTGGGAAAATTCTGCCCACTTGCAGAGGATGTTCCGATCTTAATCACCCATCCATCCTCATCATGAGTAACACATTTGAAGTACCTGGCTAATTTAAATAACTGTGACACCAATCTCACACAGTGGGTTCACATCATTAGCACAGTTTTCTTATTGTATATAACTTGATTTTTACCATGGGTAGTTACTTCCATATATCAATGGCCTGCCCACCATCGAAGGGATCAACAGGAAAGGCAGCAAATATCATTAAGGACACAAGTCAGACACAAAATGATGGAGATAAGCAAATTGCCAGCAGGTGTTGAAACTACATCAGCCCTTGGCTTTTCATGTTCACAAGTTATAGGAGCAGAACCGGGCCTATCCGCCCATTGAGTTCACTCCGCCATTCAATCATGGCTGATCTCTGCCTCCTAATCCCATTTTCCTACCGTCTCCTCATAACCCTTAACACCCATTCTAATCAAGAATCTGTCTATCATTGCCTTAAAAATATCCACTGATTGGCCTCCACAGCCCTGTGTAGCAATGAGTTCTATAGATTAACTACCCTCTGACTAAAGAAGTCCCTTCTCACCTCCTTTCTAAAAGAGCGCCCTTTAATTCTGAGGCTATGACCTCTGGTCCTAGACTCTCCCACTGGTGTAAACCTTTTGGGTTGAGGTGCAGAACAAGTAGTAAAAGTTACAAACAATAATTATTGCTTTAATTTATTTAAGGATCATGTTGTGTAAAGAACTGCAATGTCACTTGCAATAATGCATGTACATTCCCAGAAGAAGTATGCGATGAACCTTTGCGTAAACTACACACTCCTTGTGTCTCAGACAGATTGACCCGCACACTGAACGATGGAATGTGTTAGAGGTTGAGTGTTCATACTTTGTACCGGCAGCAAGGGATGGGATAGTAACCATAAAAACTAATAACATCATAAAGGATGTTGGGTGAGTCCAAAAATGGGCTGACAGGCTCTAAACAACTAACCATTATTCTTTGGAAATCCAAAATGCAGACATGAGCAAAGGAGAAAAATAAATTACAGCAAAATTTGTTGTGAATAAATGGGCACAGCTTTTGAGCTTTTGAAAGTGGAATAGCATAGAAAATTATTTTTAGGTTTTTAGTTTTAGAGATATACATTAGTTTTAGGTTATCCCAGTTTCACATCCTACACACTATGGATAATTTAACCAATTAATCAGCAAACCTGTACATCTTTGGAATGTGGGAGGAATCCGAAGCACCCACGCATTCACAGGGAGAACATACAAACTTTGTACAGCGAGCACAATAGTCAGGATCGAGCCTGGGTCTCTAACCTTGTAAGTCAGCAACTCTACCGCTGTGCCACTGGGCTGTCCTGAAAGATCAATCTCAAACCACTGTGTGTAATTTACACAAAGGTTCATCACAGACTTCTTCTGAGAATGTCTACATGCATTGGTAATCTTTGTAATATGACAAAGCACAGGAATTGTTCTTTTAAGGTACTTTTAAGAGAGCATTAATTGTAATAGAAGAGACTGGTGGAGGTGCATGTAAACCTCTGTCTCACCTGGAAGGTTTGCTGGGGCCCCTGGTGTAAATGAAGGAGGGGGGTTATAGGGACGGGTGTTTCATCTCCTTCTTTTGCCGGGGAAAAGGGAGGGATGGATGAGGAGGGATAATGATCCGAGGAGTCATGAGAAAATAGTCTCTGCAGAAAGCTGAAAGGGATGGGTACTGGAAGACTGGTGGTTGAATCTCATTCTGCTGCTGATGTTTGTGCAATGTTGCTTAGTCTGCCCTACTGAAATGTACCCGGCAGGCCAGAATATAGAAATAAATGGAAAGGGAACAGAGGAATTGCAGGCAAAAATGGCCAGTCCTGATACAAACAGTAAAGGGGCTGTCCCACTTGGGCGACCTAATTGACAAGTTTAGAAGAGTTTGAAAAAATGACATGTTGAAGACCTCCTTCGACTATGTAGAATACCTCCTTCGAATAGTGGAGAGTGAAGACGACCTCCTTGGATCTCCTTCGACCTCCCTTCGACTATGATGAGGACTATCTATGACTATCTTCGACCACCTACGACTACCATCGATTATCTTCGACTAACATGCCGACCTACTATGGCTAAACCTACGGGTAAAAAATGTATCGATTTTTTCCACGGCGATCTTTTTTTACTCACGAGCATTTTTTAACATTTGGAGAAAAAAAAGCCGCGACCTAGCTGAGGCCTTGAGTACGCGGAGACCACGCTCGAGCATGAAGGAGAGTTACGAAGACCTCCTATGACCTTGTGTCGACCATGCTGCGAGTATGAGTCGAGGGCGAACTCGCGGATTAGGTCGCCCAAGTTCGACAGGCCCTTAAGAAAGACGGATTAAATGTTGGCTTCAGTGATTTTTGTACGAGGACACCTTGGATATTCACCTTATCTGCTGACCTTTCCAACATTTTCTGACTTTAATTCAAATTATTAGCATCCATTTTTATTTTTCAATCATTTGCAATTGTGAGAAGCAAAGTGATATTTCATAAAATATAATAGAGAAAAAATCTTCTGAAAGAAGTTGCGTCAGAACAGTGTCCACAGATTAGAGGATTTTAGTTTGAACAGTTTCTGATGGGTGTAGAAAGGAACTGCAGATGCTGGTTAATACTGAAGATAAACACAAAATGCTAGAGAACTCAGCAAGTCAGGCAGCATCTTTGGGCGAAAAGTCGTCCAAAGTCGTCCTACCTGTCCCACTGTTCGCATCCTTGTATCCCTCTTATTATCACACCTTCTCCAGCCAACAGAGGCCATTAGGGGTTCCACCATTCCTGCGATCATCTGTTGTCAGGCCTTATTTCTTCTGAGCTTTTCTCATCTCCAGTTTATCTCCCCCCACCCCCACCCCACATCACCCCACCACCACCTCTCAGTCTGAAGAAGGTCTCCGACCCGAAACGTCACCTAATCTCCAGAATGCTGCCTCATCCGCTGAGTTACTCCAGCATATTGTGTCTAGTGCTGAAGGGTAATGGACTGAAGCCACTCTACTGCTTTTCTGACCAGCCAACTCCAAATGGGGATGTAGAAATGTCTGTTTGCTTGGTAGAGGAGGCACTGACGAAACAGATCAGGGACGTTTATCCGAACATCTCCATGAAACATTGACACATAATTTCACTTAAATTATATGTCATTGCCAACCTCCACAGTTAGACACACTCAGGCAGAAATACAGATGCACAGAAATGTCAAGGGACCGTTGAGTCACGTTTAGCCCAATCTAGACAGAAGGATGGTTTGAATAGCAGAACAATCAGTAAAGTCTCGTGACAGGAGCCACAAAGAGAAATACTGTTTACAGGATTAGTTCGTTGAGACCTAATAGATTAGAATTGAGATGATGCGGGGTATCCAGGAAATGGTGAAGATAAATGCATCTACGAATATAGGGTCATAGAGTCATACAGCATGGCCCTTCAGCCCAACTTGCCCATACCAACCAATATGTCGCCTCTACACTAGTCCCACCTGCCTGCGCTTGGCCCATATCCATCTAAATCCGTGCTATCCACGTACCTGTCTGTATGTTTCTTAAACATTGCGTAGTACCTAGATAAACTACCTCCTCTGCAAGCTCGTTCCTTACACCCATCACCCTTTGCGTGAGAAAGTTACCCCTCAGGTTCCTATTAAATCTTTCCCCCACCGCACCTTAAACCTATGTCCCACCCTTTGTGTGAATCACATGGAAGTTGATGAGAAAGTCAGGTGAATCCACGTGGACCAGCGTTGGGTGAAAAAGATCATGAGATCGTAAATCTCCCTAAAGTGAATCCCATGATGGTTCATGAAGGTACAACGGAAAGTATTTCTGTGAAGAGTCAGGATGTTACATTATATCCAGTGGTAAATGATCATCCAGTAAAATGCAATGCATCTGCAAATGAAATAGAAATGAGCAGTACCAACATAAGGATCACAGTTTGCTAATAGATATGACTATGTAAATTTGGGAAAAAATTGTAAATGTTTTTTTTTAGCAATATGGGATGCAGTTTGGTTCTGAACAAGAACAATTCTTTGGTCAGAAGGTGGTGAATTTGTGGAATTCATTGCCACAGACAGCTGTGGAGGCCAAGCCAATTGATATTTTTAAGGCAGAGATTGACATATTCTTGATTAGTAAGGGTGTCAGGGGTTATTGGGAGAAGGCAGGAGAATGGGGTTGAGGGTGAAAGATAGATCAACCATGATTGAATGACGGAGTAGACTTGATGGGCCGAATTGCCTAATTTTGTTCCTATGACTTATGGACGCGAATGATACTATTGCTTTAAGGCTTTTAAATCTTTAAGTAGTGTCCTGTTCTCTGGTCTGCATGAAGGTACAAGGTACATAAATTCAGCACATTGATGTGATTTGACATGATAAGTGGACAAGGAACCTTTACTCATCCATAGTGCTTTGTAACTCTTAGTAAAACTGATTGTTCTTGTTGATCTACCCCTCTGCATATTTTGACTCCATATCTGGACCTCCTCATTAGCAGTATTTCCAACCAGGGGATTTTTATATGGGAAGGTTGAACAGTGTGCAATATGAGCTGATATTTAACGCGAAGCTCATTTAACCCTATTGGAAGCACCATTGTCCTCTTATGACCAATGTTTTGTGATGTGAGTTATTGAAATGCCCCACTGGTGTCCATGTTAATCTTAGAAAGGGTAAGCCAACACAGGTATACAGGGGAGAGAGGTGATGGAAGGGAACAATAAGCTAAAGATGAACACCAAGTCTCCAACAGATACATGTAGGATCCCTTTAAATGCCTGACACAAATGGACATACCCAAAGTAGAGACTCCAACTATTCAGAGAGTTGTGGGATCAGTGGCACAGTAGCATAGTTGGTAGAGCTGTTGCCTCACACTGCCAGAGACCCGGGTTTTATCCCGACCTCTGGTGATAATAATAATAATAATAATACATTTTATTTATGGGCGCCTTTCAAGAGTCTCAAGGACGCCTTACAAAAATTTAGCAAGTAGAGCAAAAACATGTAAGCGGAATGAAATAAATAGTAGGGACATGACTAGTACACAAATTAAAGACAGAATTCAATTCAAAACACAATATGAGGCAATTAATGCACAGATGAAAAGGGACGGGGACGTGGGGCTAAGGATAGGCAGAGGTGAAGAGATGGGTCTTGAGGCGGGACTGGAAGATGGTGAGGGACACGGAATTGCGGATCAGTTGGGGGAGGGAGTTCCAGAGCCTGGGAGCTGCCCTGGAGAAGGCTCTGTCCCCAAAACTGCGGAGGTTGGACTTGTGGATGGAGAGGAGACCGGCTGATGTGGATCTGAGGGACCGTGAGGGTTGGTAGTGGGAGAGGAGGTCAGTAAGATATGGGGGAGCCAGATGGTGGAGGGCTTTGTAGGTGAGGACCAGGATTTTGTAGATGATCCGGTGGGAGATGGGAAGCCAGTGAATTTGTTTGAGGACTGGAGTGATGTGATGCCAGGATTTGGTGTGTGTGATGGGTCGGCGGCTGCGTTCTGGACCAGTTGGAGTCGGTTGATGTAGGTGGAGCTGATGCCAAGGAGAAGTGAGTTGCAATAGTCCAGTCGGGAGGAGATGAAGGCATGGATGAGTCTTTCAGCAGCGGGAGGTGTGAGAGAGGGTCTGAGTTTGGCGATGTTGCGGAGATGAAAGAAGGAGGTTTTAATGACATGGCGGATGTGAGGCTCAAGGGAGAGGGTGGAATCAAAGATCACGCCTAGGTTGCGGGCCTAGGGTGATGGGGAGACAGTGGTGTCGTCGATGGTTAGAGTAGGGTTATTGCTTTTGCTGAGTGTGGATTTGGAGCCTATGAGTATTGCGTACAGTTTTGGTCTCCAAATCTGAGGAAGGACATTATTGCCATAGTGGGAGTGCAGAGAAGGTTCACCAGACTGATTCCTGGGATGTCAGGACTGTCTTATGAAGAAAGACTGGATAGACTTGGTTTATACTCTCTAGAAGTTAGGAGATTGAGAGGGGATCTTATAGAAACTTACAAAATTCTTAAGTGGTTGGACAGGCTAGATGCAGGAAGATTGCTCCCGATGTTGGGGAAGTCCAGGACGAGGGGTCACAGCTTAAGGATAAGGGGGAATCCTTTAAAACCGAGATGAGAATAACTTTTTTCACACAGAGAGTGGTGAAGCTCTGGAACTCTCTGCCACAGAGGGTAGTCGAGGCCAGTTCATTGGCTATATTTAAGAGTGAGTTAGATGTGGCCCTTGTGGCTAAAGGGATCAGAGGGTATGGAGAGAAGGCAGGTACGGGATACTGAGTTGGATGATCAGCCATGATCATATTGAATGGCGGTGCAGGCTCGAAGGGCCGAATGGCCTACTCCTGCACCTAATTTCTATGTGTCTATGTTTCTATGAGGAGGAATTCTGTCTTATCGCTGTTGAGTTTGAGGAAGTTATGTTGCATCCAGGTTTTTATGGATGACAAACAGAAGTTGATATGGGAGAGGGGGGGGGGGTGGTTGTGGGGGGATTGGTGCCGAGGTAGATCTGGGTGTCATCGGCGTAACAGTGGAAGTCCAGGTTGAAGTGGCGGAGTATCTGACCAAGGGGGAGGATGTAGATGATGAAGAGGAGGGGACCGAGTACGGAGCCTTGGAGAGCGCCTTGAGTGACTGTGGCTGTAGCAGAGATGGGGTTGTGGAGAGAGATGAAGTGGGATCTGTTGGAAAGGTAGGAACGGAACCAGCTGAGTGCAGAGCCTTCAATGCCGAGGTCTTTAAGTCTGGTGAGCAGGATGTTATGGTTCACTGTGTCGAAGGCTGCGCTCAGCTCGAGGAGGATGAGGATGTTGAGGAACCAGTGTCATCAGATGTGAGGAGGTCGTTGAGGACTTTGAGGAGAGCAGTTTCTATGCTATGGAGGGGGCGAAAGCCAGATTGGAGGGGTTCAAGTAGGTTATACGCAAGGAGGTGGGAATTAAGTTGTGACGCAACGATAAGCTCCAGGGTTTTTGAAAGAAAGGGGAGGTTTGAGATCGGGCGGTAGTTAATGAGAGAGGAGGGATCAAGACCAGGTTTCTTTAAGATTGGTGTGACAGCAGCAGTTTTGAAAGCGGAGGGGACAATTCCTTGGGACAATGAGGAGTTGAAGAGATTAGTGAGGTAGGGGCAGATAACGGGGAGGCAGGACTTCAGCAGGGGAGTGGGGAGAGGGTCGAGGGAGCAGGTAGTGGGTTTGCTAGAGCTGATGTGTTTGGAGATTTCAGTAGGGGTGACCAGGTCAAACTTGGAGAGGAAGCAATGTGGAGGAGGGGTAAGGAGGTCAGTTGAGATGTTGAAAGGAGGGGCTTTGGTAGGTGGTGGAGTAGATGCTGGGGAGTCGGGTACAGGGGATACAGATTGATAGATGGTGCTGATTTTATCAGCGAAAAGTGGAGGAATGAGTTGCAGAGATCCGGAGTAGAGGTAGGGAGAGTGTTGGCTCGAGGCTTGAGGTGGTTGCCAACTGTGGAGAAGAGGGTTCTGTGGTTTAGGCAAGGGTCGGAGAATATGGAGGAGAGGTAGGCAGGTTTTGCAGCAATGAGGGCATCTTTGTAGTCAGTGAGGTGGAGTTTGTAGGCTTCATGGTGGACTGTGAGAGATGATTTCTTTGTGAGTCGTTCAAGTCGGCGACCAGTCTGTTTCAGCTTACGAAGTGCAGGTGTGTACCAAGGTGAAGATGTGTTGAAAGTTACGGTTCTTGTTTTGAGGGGAGCCAGAGTGTTGAGGGAGGTAGACAAGGTGGAGTTGAGATGGTTTGTGAGATCATCAGGTGAGATATGGGTTGAGTCCAGGGGGAGAGTGGTGGAGAGCAGGTCAGAGAGATGGTGGGAATCAATGGATTTTAGATTACGGAAGGTGATTTCTCGGAGGAAGCGGGGGCGAGGTGTCGGAGAAGGGATGGTGAACCGTATAAGCTTATGATCAGAGAGGGGGAAGAGGCATGGATGGAGGTCGAGTACCGGTTGATTTGTGGAGCAGACCAGGTCAAGGATGTGTCCTTTGTCATGGGTGGGGAAGGTGACGTGCTGAGTGAGAGAGAAGTTGTCAAGTAAAAAGGCGAATTCAGATGCGAGCTTGCAGGTGGGGGAGTCCATGTGAGTATTTAAGTCAACAATTAGCAGCAGACGTGGGGAGAGGGATGAGGCAAGTGTGAGGAGTTCAGTGAAGTCAGATAGGAAGGAGGGATTTGGTTTAGGTGGCCGGTAAATGAGGATGACTGTCATGGAGGAAAGGGCTTTGAAGGCGAGGAATTCAAATGATGCTACTGGGGGGAGG
Source organism: Amblyraja radiata (assembly GCF_010909765.2). NCBI lineage: Eukaryota > Metazoa > Chordata > Chondrichthyes > Rajiformes > Rajidae > Amblyraja > Amblyraja radiata. The sequence continues at coordinate 54,659 of NW_022630499.1, forward strand.
GTGAGTTCAGTGATCCGAAAGTTCTGGTTGAAAATAACAGCGAGGCCACCTCCATGGCGGGAGGGGCAGGGTTTGGAGGTGTAATTAAATCCAGGTGGGGATGCTTGATTGAGGGAGGAGAAGACATTGGGTTGTTGCCGGGTTTCAGTGAGCAGAAGGTAGTCCAGAGTGTTGTCAAGGATTAGCTCATGGAGGGCAAGGGCTTTGTTGTTGAGCGACCTGGTGTTGAGGAGGGCAAAGTTGGCATTGTGAGAGGGTGGAGGGATGGGGGCAGGCTGGAGAGATCTGAGGTTGTCCCGGTTGACAGTGCGTGCGGTCCGCTGTGATGGGGGGTGACGCAGTTGAGGGGGGGGGGGTAGAGCGTGGTAGTGAGCAGATGGATGGAATGGAATGTCCGTGGTTGAAGCAAACACGCCTGCGCCGAGAGCCTCTGTGGATGAAACGGGGTCGACGTAGAAGTCTAAGCTGTTTAATGACTTGGATGCAGGATGGGATGGGGTTGTCGAAAAAACCAATCATTTGCATAGTTGAATATTTGAGCATGATGAGGATCCCGAGCAGCTGCAGGAAGCAGCAGAGAGGTTGTCTCTGATGGTGAGGGCGCAGAGAGGTGTCCAGCGGTGCAGGTGGGGAGAGTATCCAGCGGTGAGGGAGCAGAGAGGTTGTCCAGCAGAGCGGGTGCAGCGAGGTGTCGAGCAGTGAGGGAGCAAAGTGGTTGTCCAGCAGTGCAGATGATGTCAGTGTGGAGTTTGCACGTTCTCCCTGTGACCCCATGAGTTTCCTTCGGGTGCTCCAGTTTCCTTCTATATCCCAAAGATGTGCAGTTTGTGGGTTTATTGCCAAAAGTAAATAGCACTTGGAATTTAATGGTCGGTGTGAAATTGATGGACTGGTTTCCGTGCTGTATCTCTTAACTAAACTAAACTAAATTTTCATGAAACAATGATTATGCTTTCAAAATTTATAAGGGGCATGACAAGACAAACTGCAGATTTGATCATTATTGCACTGCAGAACTGGAGAAGCTTTAAGAGGATATTGCAAGCTGCGTAAGTGGGTAAGATAGATTATAATATGGAACAAATAATGAAGCTGTCCACTTTGGTGTACGATGGAGAAAAGCAGAGTGTCAAGTAGACCTTCTGAAGAAGGGTCCCCATCCGAAATGTCACAAAGCCATGTTCTACTGGGATGATTTTTGATTCAGTGACTTACTCCAGCACTTTGTGTCCTTTTTTGTAAGCCAGCATCAGCAGTTCCTTGTTATTAGTTGAATAAGATTTCTGAATGTTTGTACTCCAATAATTGAAACCTAACGTGCACGTGAGGCACATGGTCTGGGTTTTTCTAATGAGAGGATTTGACTACCGTACTGTATAGGGTCTAGATGAGGCTGCATCCTTGAGGATTGTGTTCAATATTGGTCTTCTTTACCTATCCAATGATAAATCTGCTGAAACACTGATGTAGTGACGATTCGCTTGACTGGCTTAGGAAGCGCAGGATTGTTAGATGAGGGGTGGTTGTGTAAACTTGGCTTGCTTAGAAGGGTGAGAGGTGATTTGACTGGGACATACAAAATTCTTGCAAGACTCGTGAGCATTATACCTGGCTGAGAAACATAAAAGGAACAGCTACAGTCTCAGAATATGAAGTAAAATATTTAGGATGGAACTGAGGAGAAATGTCTTCTCTGTCTTGGAAGGTTGTCAAAACTCAGCCATTGAACTTATTCAAATCAGAAAATAATTAATAATTAATAATTTAAGTTTAATAATTCAGGAAATTATTGCTGAGAATCCAGTGGTGTATTCCAGCTCCTATTCCTTATATTCCTATATCATGTCGATCATCTCTGGCAACCTTGAAATGAGCTTGCACCATATAGGCTGCGTGTATCAATTGTCTACATTACCACAGAGCAGCAGGAGCTGTATATTGTGCCTCTATGCCCTCCTGTGCTAGTTTGCCCAGCTCTACTCTTGCCTTTTTGGTGCAGACGTTCATCAGAATAGATGCGCCATCAGTACATTCTTAGAATTCAAATAAATTGTTGAATGTATTCTCAAATCCAGTCTTTCTTCCATCCTTTCCTTCCCATCCCCATAGTCCTCCTTACTGCATACAATGCTAGTGACAATTTCAACCCTGCCTCTGTATTGTGGTGGGAAATGACTTTCAATAACACAGTGGATGCAAAGCCTTAAGGTATGTTGATGTAAGCTCTTAGTAATTCCTGCTGCAATATTAACTGTTAAAACCTTTAGCAGTCATTATCGTCTAAAGTTCCTCACCTTCAATGATCGTAGCAAAGTTTGCATCTCAGTCTAAGATCAATGTGGAATAAAGTCGTGAAATGAACATTGAACATAGAACATAAAAATAGTACAGCGTAGGGACAGGCCCTTCAGCCCACGATGTCTGTTCCGAACAAGATGCTAAGATAAACTAATCTCCTCTGTCTGCACATGACCCAGATCCCTCCGGTCCATGAATATCCACGTGCTTATACAAAAGTATCTTTATATCGTATCTGCCTCCATCATCCTGGTAGCACGTCCCACACACTCACTGCCCTCCATGTAAAGAAACATTGCCCCAGCTCAACTCCCCTAAACGTTGCTCCTCTTACATTTTAGCTATGCCCTCTAGTCTTTGACATTCCCATTGAATTGAACGAATTACAATGAATTTCACACTTTTTATATAGATTAATTAGAACTGATGGGAAAGCACGGGAGAGCTAAATTGAGTTTAGAAATTCAAGCATTGCTTCATTGGTTTGAAAAGTTAATGGAAGCAGCTTTTGCTCCCATCTGCTGGCCAATAACAAGTTATCTGGATGTTAGGCTTCATAATTCCCATAAACCAGTGTGCAATGCAGGAGGCAATATTTCTCATCATTTGACACTTTGAATTATAAATCACCATTCAGTGCTAACTTCCAGGATTATGACCAGTTGGATCACACTACTGCCCGCACATCGGTGAAACCTGGTCAATTTATTTATAACATGAAATCTGGAGCAAATAAGTGTGTGTCAATAACTGGAGAGCTCTCGAAATAAAAGCACATATGAAATGAATGCCGATTGAAGAGAAGCACTGCAGCATGTAATGCAGTTCCAAGTCCTTGTTTATCAAAGCTGTCATCAATTCACTGCAGAACATGTTTGTCGCAGTGATATTCCAGGGGCACAGGGGCTTCAATAAGACAGGGAACACACTACTGATCAGGAATACTTAATGCTGTAGCTGGACTAGTGCCATGCTGTGGTTACAAGACACAGGGCAAGATGAACTGCTGCAATAAAGCGATATTTAGATGCCCCATGCGAGGCTCACGAGAAGCAATAACCTTGAGATCCACACATGAAGGGAATGTTACAGCTAAATACATTTTTGTTTTATCATGAAGCTTTAAAAGCAGCCAGAAGATAGAGAAGTGTTAGTTCTCGAAAATGAATCAGGTTTTTTTTAACACATTGGTGGCTTTAAGGCATAATGGTACATAAAAAAATCTTTAGAAAATTTAAATGGATGCGAAATTAGTTCCCTGATCATTATTTTATATGATATAAAAGTATATCTAATTTTTGTTCATTTGCTCTTGTTGTCTGAGAGAATAGAGCGATATCTTCCCCTACTACTGGCATTCAGTAAGGGCATGATAACAATTATCATTTTTTTTAGCCATATGCCTACGAGATGCTTTAAATTATTAACAGATTTCCTTAAAATTTGGAGTGTACAAAACATTTTATTAGTGCCTGATAGGGATACTAATAAGCACAGATCGTCAGATAATATACCTGCAACTGTGACGTGGCTATGCATAGATTATTTATACCCTCAAATATATAGCGGTAATATCCATTCCTGCTGTTGACTCTGCAATGATAAACACTTCACTAGTGCATGACAAATCCAGCCAGATATAGGTGTTTCGAAATAATTTGCTACATCAAGTGTAAAATTAGTTCGATCTGCACTTTTGAAAATGATTTTCCTCAGGTTATTTTGACTGCCTCTGTTCCAACCTACGCATCCGATTAGAAATAAATAGATATAATTGTTGAAACTTGTGGGATGCATCTGCCATTTCTGGATCAGCCTTGACTGTAGTGTTAATTTCTTATAGGAATTAATTCAGGAAGATTAGTCAAACGAGACCTTCCAGGCACAAATCCAGTCAACATGGATTTGTGCCTGGAAGGTCATGTTTGACTAATCTTCTTGAATGTTTTGAAGAGGTTACTCGGGAAATTGATGAGGGTAAAGCAGTGGATGTTGTATATATGGACTTCAGTAAGGCCTTTGACAAGGTTCCTCACGGAAGGTTGGTTAAGAAGGTTCAATTGTTGGGTATTAATGGTGGAGTAGCAAGATGGATACAACAGTGGCTGAATGGGAGATGCCAGAGAGTAATGGTGGATGGTTGTTTGTCAGGTTGGAGGCCAGTGACTAGTGGGGTGCCACAGGGATTGAATTGAATTGAATTGAATTGAATGCCTTTATTGTCATTCAGACCTTACGGTCTGAACGAAATTTCGTGCCTGCAGTCATACATACAATCATACAATAATAACAACAATAAACACAAATTAACACCAAGTGAGTCCTCCAAGCACCTCCTCACTGTGGTGGAGGCAAAAATCTTAGGGCTGCAGTCTCTTCACTCCTCTTCTCCCTCTGCGCTGAGGCGATACTCCACCGGGCGATGGTACAAACAGTCTCGCGGCTCACCGAACCCCGCAACGGGCCGGCTCAAACACCGCGGCCCGGGATGGTCGAATCTGCCGCCCTCCAGTCCAATGGACGCAGCCGCTGGCCCGCGGCTCAACCCCGGACTCAGGTCATAGCCGTCAGAACGCCGTCACAGCCACCGGAGCACCGTTCCAGCTCCGAGCCGGACCGCCCTCACGTGAGTGCCGTTCCTCCCTCCCTGTGTTGGGTCCACTGTTGTTTGTCATGTACATCAATGATCTGGATGATGGGATGCTAAATTGGTTTATTAAGTATGCAGATGATACTAAGATAGGTGGGGTTGTGGATAATGAAGTAGATTTTCAAAGTCTACAGAGAGATTCATGCCAGTTGGAAGAGTGGGCTGAAAGATGGCAGATGGAGTTTAATGCTGATAAGTGTGAGGTGCTACATCTTGGCAGGACAAATCAAAATAGGACGTACATGGTAAACGGTAGGGAATTGAAGAATGCAGTTGAACAGAGGGATCTGGGAATAACTGTGCACAGTTCCCTGAAAGTGGAATCTCATGTAGATAGGGTGGTAAAGACAGCTTTTGGTGTGCTGGCCTTTATAAATCAGAGCATTGAGTATAGAAGTTGGGATGTAATGTTAAAATTGTACAAGGCATTGGTGAGGCCAATTCTGGAGTATGGTGTACAATTTTGGTCGCCTAATTATAGGAAGGATGTCAACAAAATAGAGAGAGTACAGAGGAAATTTACTAGAATGTTGCCTGTGTTTCAGCAACTAAGTTACAGAGAAAGGTTGAACAAGTTAGGGCTTTATTCTTTGGAGCGTAGAAGGTTAAGGGGGGACTTGATAGAGGTCTTTAAAATGATGAGAGGGATAGACAGAGATGACGTGGATAAGATTTTCCCACTGAGAGTAGGGAAGTTTCAAACAAGGGGACATTACTTGAGAATTAAGGGACAGAAGTTTAGGGGTAACATGAGGGGGAACGTCTTTACTCAGAGAGTGGTGGCTGTGTGGAATGAGCTTCCAGTGAAGGTTGTGGTGGAAGGTTCGATTTTATCATTTAAAAATAAATTGGATAGTTATATGGACGGGAAAGGAATGGAAGGTTATGGTCTGAGCGCAGGTATATGGGACTAGGGGAGAATACGTGTTCGGCACGGACTAGAAGGGTCGAGATGGCCTGTTTCCGTGCTGTAATTGTCATATGGTTATATGGTTAATGTAATGTCATTCCATGTGCAATGTTGGGAAAGTATCCATGTAACATCAGCTGAGGTCTGATTTAAATCAATGACTGATTGCATTGGCAAGGCTTCATACACAGGGGGGAAATTGCAGACATGAATCTCACAGCAATTATTTTAATATAAATAGAATATGCAAATCAACTTTATTGCGATACATGGGCAAACACTTGAACCAACAACTGTGCAGCAGGTTGACATATATGAGGTACTTACAGCCATTAATGTACATCTCAGGATGTGCCCATTTTGAAAGGAAGGAACAAAATTGATGGTGTTATTCAACAAAGATAATTTGTACTTTGAGCTTTTAGCACAGCAGGATGTTCCAAGTTGCCCCTTAGTCAAGAGTCCAGAGAGCCTTATTGCCATACGTCCCGCAACGCAACAATAAATGTCCTCCTTGCAGAAGCAGTATAACAGGTTTACGTACATTGTTGAATGATATTTGACAATGTGATTCTTGCAGAAGAACGTACCCCAAAACATAGGCAGTTTTAAGGAGCAGCTTAAGTGAGAACAATGCAGTAGAGAAATTAGGAATTTAAGGAAGATAATTTCAGAGCTAAAGGCCTATGCATCTAGAGCAAAACCACCAATTATGCAACAAATAAAACTGAGAGTGGAAGAGAGTGTACCACAGTGGCAGTAAAAATATTAAGGTGAACATTTCGAGATTCTTGAATAGTAAGGGTGTCAAAGGTCATGGGGAGAAAGCAGGAGAATTTGGTTGAGAGGGAGAGATAGATCAGCCATGATTGAGTGGTGAAGTAGATGTGTTGGACCAAATGGCCTAATTGTGCTCCTATCACTTATGACGAGGATAGAATTGGAGGAGTCCAATTACATTGGGGAATAATAGGCTTGGAGAAGCTCGCAGAACATAGGTGGAAAATTTAAAAGGGTGAGCATTGCAAAACTGAGGCTTTACCAGATCAGGAGTCTAAATAAGTCATAGAACAACGAGGGGAAAGGACATGGCATTTGGTGTGAGTCTGGATTTAGGTCAGAGAGTTTTGAGTGATCAATGCATGAAAGCTACACAGTAAAGTATTGGAGACACAAGGAACTGCAAATGATGGTTTACAAAAAAAGACACAACGTACTGGAGCAACTCAACCGGTCAGGCAGCATCCCTGGAGAACACGAGTAGGAGATATTTTAGGTTGAGACCGCTCTTCTTGCAGTAGTCAATTCTAGAGTTAGTAAATGCCTGAGTTCCATGAACAAATTAGCTGAAGCAAAGACAATATAAAGGAGGTAGGGTGCGGCAGCATCTATGGAGCAAAGGAAATAGGCAATGTCATTGCCGTTGCCTATTTCCTTCGCTCCATGGATGCTGTCTACCTTCGATTTTCCAGCATCTTCAGTTCCTTCTTAAACAATATGAAGGGGGGTTGTGGGTAGTATTAGAGTAGGGCAGGTGACGTGGTAACCGGACGTGGCGCCGACAGACAAGAAGCCGAAGCAAAGAAGTCGAAGCCAAAGAACCGAATAGAAACGAGGCCGAAACGCCAATAAACCAAAAGAGTCCGAAGACGAAACGCCTACTAATCGAAAGGATGGGACGCCTAAACGCTCTTTCGGTTAGTTTGCATTTAGGCGTCCAATCCTTTCGGTTAGTATGCGTTTCATCTTCGGACTCTTTTGGTTTGGTCATCCTCTCGTCCGTCGACGCCACGTCCACACACGGGTGATGTATGCCTGGATCAAATGGTGCAGCAAGATTATGGATAAAGTTGTTCTGTCTTATAGGATGACCAATGTGAGGGAATAGCTATGAAATTCATCTTATGGCAAGAAGTATAGGCAATGGCTAACATATTGAAGGCATTAAATATACATTGAGATATTTGTGTGACAACATACACACATTGAAAGCTGAACACAGCACAATGCTCTCCATGGGGGAATCTGGGACATGTGGAAACATATTACAGGCATGTCAGCTCAAACGTGATGGTTATATCTTAAGAAACTCCATGCTCCAGAAAATCATGTTATAAAGACAATTGTGTCGATGGGGGGAAAGAGAGTTAGGGGCTAAAGAGTTTCATAGTCACAATAACAATTGATTTTACTGCAACATTTTCATATAGAAATGTCTTTTCAATAGTAATACATTAATCTTTGTTACTGCAGCTAAAAATGCTAAAGGCCTGTGGTGTTTAATATTGTTTCATTGCATACGTGTCAACCAAAGTGATTGTTTGTCAAATTCAATGGCCACCCATGATTAAAGGAGCAGCTACTGTATGTGCTTATGTGACAATGGCATTAACTTACTGCAGGGAGGTTACATGGAAACAGATGTTTTTCCCTTTGTACTGTTTAAATCAAGGGCAGCTTTTTTCTGTCTGTCAACTTTGAGAATAACTTTTAAATGGTTACAAAGTTTCCCATCGAGATCCTGTTATAACCAGTTTGGCCCAATTAATGCTAATTGTGTTACCCTAATTCTCATTGTATCCAACTTGTGTTGTGAAGACACGTGTTACAGCAGAACCATTTGCACTTGTAGCATGTCTATTCAGCAAAGCAGATTCCTAAATTCATATGAATACACCCACAATGTAAATAATAAGCATATATTATACCTTTTACTTCACAATCTAGGGGAGAAAACAAACTGAGTAAGAGGAAGGATTATGGGATTATTAGAGTGATATAAAGTGAAGGAGACATAAAAGAAAATACTATTTCAAAGAACATCTACAATTATTAGAATCTGCAAGAAATGTGTATATATGTTGTAAATGTTGTTTTTCAATTAAATAGAGATTGTTTGGTAATAAGCAAGATATATAATACATCATTAAAAGACATACAATCGAATAAATAATCCTTACTTTTTTCTCTTGTGTTTAGTGAATGCCAAATCTGTCTGTACAACATAGATTAATAAAACCTCTGTAGTTAAATTCAAATTAAACATAAGTAAAGGTAGTCCCTTGAGGGTTGAGATAAGAGGAATTGATAAAGATATTGAGCAAACTATTATTACCTTTATGGTAAAAGACACCAAGCCATTTTAATAAGGGCACAAACACCAGGATCTAATGAGAATTAAGAACTTAAAGAATTTGTTATAAAACAAACAATTAATACTGGATATATTAATGGGACTAACATATTATAAACACCCTCTCCTAATTATCTATGCCTTATGATTTCAAAAATGATGCACAAATGGAAGTTACTTTGGTATTTATCTGCCAAGTATCCAAAGATTTTAGAATGATCCTTGTTTAATGAGTGATTTTATAAATGATTCATGGGAGGTAGCGAATGATGCTCTCAGTAAAGCAAGGAGGAGGAGGAGGGATAGATAGCCTTGTTATGTGGTTTCAAGACATCAATCTTCCACCTAGTAGAAGAGTCTAGGACAAGGGGCTATAGCCTCAGAATAAAATGACGAACCTTTAGAAAGGAGATGCGGAGGAATTTCATTAGAGGGTGGTGAATCTGTGAAATGCATTGCCACAAACGGCTGTTGAGGCCAAGTCATTGGGTATTCTTAAGGCACAGATTAACTGATTCATGATTAGTATGGGTGTCACGGGTTATGGGGAAAAGGCAGGAGAATGGGGTTGAGAGGGAAAGATAGATCAGCCATGATTGAATGGCGGAGTAAACTTGATGGGCTGAATGGCCTAATTCTTCTCCTATAACTTATGAACTTATGATTTCTAACAACTTTTACAGATGCAAGATAGAGAGCATTCTATCGGGATGCATCACAAGTTGGCTTGGCAACAGTTTTAGCGAAGATACAAGAACTTACAGAGTTGTGGATGTAGCCCAGTCCATCGCACAAACCAATTCCCCACCATTGGCTCCACCTATACTTCACTTAGCCTTGGAAATGCAGCCAACATAATCAAGGACCGTTTTCATCCTTTTTCATCCCCTCTTCCCTTCCCTGTGGTTTGTAGATACAAAAACCTGAAGGCACATACCACCAGATTCAGGAATAGCTTCGTTCTTGCTGTTAACAAACTACAGACAGGCCTCCCACTAGGGTGTAGTCTCAATCTTCCAATCTACCTGACTGCAGACTTTAGACTTCTTCTCTGCAACTGTAACGCTATAAGGCTGCAACAGTATATTCTTCATTCTGGTATTTTTTCTCTTGTTGTATTTGTATAGGACTTGATTGTCCAGTATGGCATTATTAGACTGGATAGCACACAAGTAAAGCTTTTTCACTGTATCTCAGTACAGTAAGGACGACAGATGGCACAATAGGCTAAGTGTTCGGCTGGCAACCGGAAGGTAGCTGGTTCGAATCCCGCTTGGAGTGCATACTGTCGTTGTGTCCTTGGGCAAGACACTTCACCCACCTTTGCCTGTGTGTGTCCTTGGGCAAGACACTTCACCCACCTTTGCCTGTCTGTATGGAAGTAATTGTGTGAAGCACTTTGGGGTCAATGCAAGTTGACTAAAAATGTGCTATATAAATAAAGACATTATTAAAGACATTATTACATGTAACCATAATAAACCCCAATACGAATACCAACAATAATCAATAAACCATTTAGCTTAACATCAGTGGTGCTAGAAACGGTGTTTCAAGACTTGTAAAGTGAACATTTGTTAAGGGAGAATGTAAGAGTATGATGTAAACTTTCTTGCACAATGTAGCGGCCGGTTTTTATATCGTTCAAGAGATTACTCCCTCTAGCCGCTAAATGGACCGCATGGTTAAGGGGAATGTCTTTATACGCATGCGAGCTCACCGTCAGACCTTCAGAGCTTCTTCACAGATAAGTCTGCAAAAACACAGTCTTTTGATTTATAAATTATTTATTGTTGATGAAAAACAATAAGGCACATCCAAACTTCTTCCGACTCGTTACTATAATCTTCATCGATCTCCAACTTATCGCTTTAAACATTAGACAAATCCTCGTGTCTCCGTTACACTTCGCATGGTCAAAGGGTAAACCTTCTCCAAGCTGGTCTGAAACTAAACTAACAACTAAGCTTCTGCGCAAGAAACTTAGCTCGAAACACGCCCAAAAACACATCATAAACCCCACCCACAATATAACGGGCAGTCTAAATTTTAAAGACACATGCCATCATCAATAACACACAAAACAAGCCAAATGGCCACTACACAGAATGCTATAAGGTTTTGGGTAAAAGGTTATGACATAAAATCAGGCTTCATATTATTAGAGGTGTGCAGTATGTATTGGACCGAGAATAATAGTTAACTGAAAGCAGTAGAAGTAAACAGTTGTTTGCAGAGTGTAGCCAGTGGATACCATGGGGATGTGTAAACTTTACAAGTCACTGATGTGGGAAAGTACGTTGTGAAGCTGAATGTGCTACAGACAACTAGAGGACTGGCAAATGTATTGCTGTATTGTGTGTTGAAATGTGAAGTCATCCACTTTAGTCGGATAGCTATTAAGGCAGGTTAGTGAAATGTGTTGCACCTGTAGTCAGGATCGATCCCTGGTCTCTAGTGCTGTAACCAGCAACTCTACCGCTGTTCCAATGTGCCGCCCTCCGGCTTTTCCTTCTTATCCTCCCACTTTCCCTTCCTTCCTGTTCCCTTGCATCAATATCTCTCCACCCGGCTTTACATTTCATTCCTTCACATTTCATTCCTTTACTTGTCTGAAGCGCTTTTGTATCCTTTTCACCTCTTACAAACCTGTGTCACTTGCTCCACCCATCTGCCAATCAACTCCCTCGTCTATATCCACCTATCGCTTACCAGGCTTTGCCCCCCTCTTTTCCAGTTTCCATCGGTCTGTAGAAGCCTCCCGACCCAAAACATTGCCTGTCCTTACCCCCACAGATGCTGCCTGTCCCGTTGAATTCCTCCAACCTTTTGTTTTCTTGCTCAAGATTCCTGCAGCTGAATTGTCTTGTGTCACCGCTGGAATCACTGTGGGTGGAGGAAGGGATGCCAATGCTGCTCATTCTTTGGCTGCGTCAGGACAGAGAAGAAAAGAGTCAGACAGCTCGGCAGATGCTGGGCTGACTGGAGAGATTCTGGTGTGTGACGACATGCCTGACCTTATCAATAAAGTCTGGGGAACATAAAGTTCTTGACGAGGGTTTCATGAACATATGGGCTGAATATGTAAGGAGGTGGACAATGTCATTGAGATAATGCAAGCCGATTTTATGGTTAAAAAAACGGATGTAAGAAACTCAAGGTCGTTGGAAGCTTAAAGTCAAGTGGAATGCAGTTTAAAAGCAACATACAGGTCCACCACTGATTTTCCGGCAAATGGTGTTCTGCACCCCTCCCCCCCCCCCCCCCCTTTAATCCAGTCAAAATCCCTCCCCGAATGTGGCGCCTAGGTCGGTGAAGCGGCCGGTCTCGATCTCTAGCGGACCTCTGCGCCGATCAGCGGGTCGAATTTGTTGCCTGCGGTTAGGAGCTGGGACTATGGCCCGTACCCACAGTTGTCTTCCATGGCTGAATTTGTGGGCTGGTATCTCGGCCCTCAAGCCGTGACCTTTGTTTGTCAATGGTTTGACAAATTGGTGGTGGGCCTGTACCTCATTCTGATGGAGAGTAAGAATTAAATAGTTATTGTGCAAACAAAGGGAGAGTAAACATTATATTGAATCCCCTCCACATCTAAACTGTAGTTCCACTGACTTCATAAAGTCTTAGACTCATATGGGATACAGCATAGAAATAGACCATTCAGCCCAATGAGTCCATGCCGACCATCAAGCACCTACTGACACTAATTCTACATCATCCCTATTTGTTCTCCTCACATTCCCATTAACTCCTCGAGACTTTATCACTCACTTAAATATCAGGATAATTTAACAGTTAACCTATGAATTCTCATTAGTTTAGTTTAGTTTAGAGATGCAGCGAGGAAAATAGGTCCCTCGACCCACCGAGTCCGTGGTGACCATTGATCACAAGCACACTCATCCCATGTTATCCCACTTTCACATCCTACACGCAATTTGACAGAAGCCAATTAACCTACAAACTCCCACATCTTTGGAATGCGGGAGAAAACCGGAACACCCGGAGAAAAACCAACGCAGTCGCATGGAGGACCTACAAACTCTGCGCAGACAGCAAAAGTAGTCAGGATCGAATCCAGGTCTCTGGTGCTGTGAGGCAACAGCTCTTCCAATGTGCCACTGTGCTACCCTCATGTGTGGGAGGAAATCAGGGCACTGGGAAGAAACAAATCTATCCACAGGAAGAATGTGCAATCTTCACACAGCCACCACCATAAATATGTATCATATAATAGTAAGATTAAACGAGAACTTACCAGTTTGAAGTTTGATCTGTATTTTATGAGGAGTTACGATGAGGGATTACGTGAAGAACCCGCTCAGCGCGCATGCGCGTCATCCTTCCAAGCAGCGGCGTGGAATCACAGATAGACACAGTTATTGAAGTAAACATAGCTAAGAAAAGGAGACGTCAGTTATCAGTTTGACCCATATTATGAGGGTGGGGGCGGAAGGCACGCATTCCTCATCGTAACTCCTCATAAAATACAAATCAAACTTCAAACTGGTAAGTTCTCGTTTAATCTTACTATTTTGCTTCGGAGTCACATGAGTGACTACGTGAAGACTTCAAAGCTCTGTGATTTCAAACCGTGTAACAGTTTTATTTCACTCTCTGCCGAAGTTCTTGAGGGAGGAAGTGTTATCGTAATCAACCAATGAATATGTTTGATGAAAACACAATGGTATATTTTAACAATAACAACAAAGAAATTAAATTGCTCCCCTGGGCTTAAATTAAATATTTGCAGTCCGTAAATCTTTACTGCAAATAAAACAGGTTTTGCCAACGGCTTATTATAAAATTTCTGAACGGTCTTTCCCCCCGCCATCCTGCTCTAGATAGGATGTGGTCTATAGGCATGTCCATTCTTTTAGCCGTCGACGTGGATGCTGCCCTGGTGGAATAAAATGTGTACATGTTAGTGTTTATCCCAGCAGTTTTTGGCACCTGCTTGAGCCATCTCGCAATGGTTTGGCTCGTCGCCCGACCATAAGTTTTTTTATGACTGACCCACAAGGCTTTTCATCTCCCTCGAATATTTTGGTTGTGTCTATGTAGGATAGTAGGTGGGTCATGGCACATAACCGTGGTTCTGGTGGGTAAGCCCGGAATTCCACGACTGGATTAGGTGTTGCTGGTCTGCTCTGTTTGAGCTGTCGCTGGATAACGACAGATCTGATCTGGAGCTGTGATCATGTTGTCCAGTCGCAATAGGTGTAGTGACCGGACCCTCTGTGCAGATACAAGTGCCATCAACATGTGTTTTGAGCATAGATTGTTCCAGGTTAAGGGGTCTGGCTGGTGGCCATCCCCTGAGGTATGTCAGGACCACACTGACATCCCATGTATGCGTGTACCTTGATCTAGGGGGTTAGAGTTGTAAATACCCTTCATTAGTTTGACCACCAGCGGGTGGAACCCCATGGCCTGTTGTCCTGGAGCTGGTTTTAAATAGACAGGCATGGCACTTCTAGCCGTATTGATGGCTCTGTAGATGAGTCCTTCATCGTGGTGAAGGTTCGCCAGGAATTCCAGTAGGTTGGTAATTGTAGCGGTTGAGTAGGTGGTCCCTTTATCCAAGCAGTACTTCTCCCATTTCTTGATGGTGGACAAGTGCTGTTTTTAGTGGATGTTCGAAGGGATGCTGGCATGGTGTCGATGGTTTGTTCTGATAATCCCAGTCCCAGAAGTGGTTTGTGCAGAATCTGCAACCCAGGAGTTTGATTCTCATGGCACGGGTGGCTTGTGCCCGACACTGGGTGTTAATAACTCTGGTTCACTGGGGATACCATCGGAGTTTCAACAACCATGTCATGGAGTTTTGGGAACCATGGCTGTGTAGGCCAGTCGGGTTCTATCAAAATACCTGAAGCAGAGTCCATTTGTATTGTGCGTAGTCCCCAACTGATGAGGCAGAAGGGAGGAAATGCACAGAAGAAGAATGTCCCCAATCCAGCGCGAACGCATCTACCGCTGCTGCCTCAGGGTCTGGTTCCCAAGCGACATACGTAGGTACCTGGTGATTTAGCCGATGCAAATAAATCGATACCTGGCGTGCCATATTGCATGATAACTTTTGCAAATTATTTGGGGTTTACCATCCATTGTCATTAAATTTACGTGAGCTGGTGTCTGCCATTGTATTTAGCTTACCTGGCAGGTAAGTTACTGATAGCCAAATATGTCTTTCGACACACCATTGCCTAATTGTGTTGACAAACCTGTCGCATGATACCGATTTTATGCCGCCCAAATGGTTAATGTAGGCTACCACCGTAATATTATCTATTTGTAACCGTACATGCAAGTGATGCATATGTGTGCATATGCTTTTAAACCATAAAAGTCACCCAACATCTGTAGATAATTAATGCCCAGTGTAAGTGGTAACGATGATTCTGGGTTAGTCCATCTACTACTTGTTAGTGATGATAATAGGTTGAAATTATGCCAAACATTTTTTGCCCACCACTGTAGTTATGATATTGCTTCAGTGGGTGACTTCATGACACGATCATAATGACCTGTATGTCGTTTTGGTGCCTGTACCTTTGCTCTTTGTAAGTTTTGACAGTGCAAAGGTCTGAATTGTGTAGCCGGAAATGCTGCTACCATATTCCCAATTACTCTGTTACTTGTCGAATAGATGGGAGTACGTGGACCATTAAATTGTTGCATGATTGTGCCAATTCAACAGTTTTGTCTCTTGGCAAAGTTACAGTCACGTAGACTGAATTAATTGTGAAGCCCAAGTAGTCCATGATTGTGGATGGCTTCAACTTAGATTTATCTGGATGTAAGACAATCCCAGGGTTTCGAATAACTGTTTGGTAGCTGATACAGCTAACATAGTCAATTCCATGGTCTTGCCTATTTTCTCATTGGGTAACGCTTTAAATTGCCATAGCTGCCCCATCCAGGTAAATTTCAGGTATCTGCGATGATCCTTGTGAATGGTACTAAAATAGTAAACATCTTTAAGATCAATGCTTGCCATGAAGTATCCTTTGGAAATTAGTTTTTTGGCAGTAACAACCGTTTCCATTTTGAAATGTACATACTTAACAACCATATTTAGTGAAGTTAAGTCAATGATGATGCGACATCCACCATCTTTTTCGGTTTAGTGACGAATATTTGATACGAATTCCAAGGGTTCATGTTTCCCATGATACCCTTTGTAATTAGTCTCACCAGTACAGCTTGTCCCTCTCGTTTCTTTAATGTAGAGGGAAAATACCCTCTGAGGTAAATGTTGAACTGGTGGTTCAACAATAGTATGAATTGTATTTTGTATCCACTAAAGCCATTGAGTATATACTTATCACTTATGATAGACTGCCGTGCTTCTTAAAACAGGTGTAATCTCCCCCCTGTTAGTATTAAGCCCCTATTTTCTATACGTTGGTAGGAACCAGACCCACCTACCTCCATGGTTATGGGTATTTTTCTGTTTCCTGCCGGTCCAACGAGTCTTGCACTTTGTCTGACGTGGTGGTGGTGTTGGGGGGTGGCGCATTTTCCATGGGGCCTGAAAGGCTTACGGGATTGGCATGCAGGCCCCGAGCTTTCACCAGTACCATGAGGTGGACCCTCCTGGTGGACGCGTTAGAGGTACTGCTGACTGGTTTACGTGTGGTGCTCATTCCCGACCCTGCCCTCTTGCGCCGATATTTTGGACACTTCGTCCAGTTTTTGTGAGGTCGGCGTTCTTTGAGGGCAGGTTTTGTAACTTCCTGAGAAGTTGCGGAGCACTGCGAACAGTAGGTCAGGTGTTGTGCCATACTACCGTGACCCTCTGGAAAGAGCATGCGAAAATGATAGCCGACGTCAGGGATATCAAATTCATTTTTTGATATTTTGGCTTTTTTAAAAGCGATGCTCAATGTACCCTCCAATAATGGTGGCCACTTTGAGTAAATGCAATTTAGGGGAAGCGTGATGAAATCCAACGCCTCATGACTACCTGTCTTGGAGATTTTTGAAAAGAACAGGTAGTAAGCTGGCCATAAGTTGAGACTGAAAAGCCATCTCGCTAGTGGTGGAGCCACTTAGCGGCCACACCCAGCAGCTCTTCCTGATCCTGTACCTCAAGCATACTCCCGATGTTGTTCAACCAATGACCCCTCTTCATGACCAGCCCAGCCACTGGTCACTCCAAAGCTAACCACACTAAGGAGGAAGCGATGGGCAGTGCCTAGGCACGGTGGAGGGTATGCCTGAACCCTCCAGCGAGACTGCCCCTCACGTAGCGTGTCTCGCAGGAGCTCCTGCTCCAGGAGCCGCTCCAGCGGCTCAGGCGGCTGTCTCTCTCCCATGCGGGTGGAGAGACCTTCCCTCCGACAAGTCGGAAGCCACCGGCCGGATGCCTCTTCGGATGGCTAAACATCCAGACCGCAGCTCAGGCACTAGCGGCATTGGGCTCGGCGCGGTGATGGGGATAGCGGTGCGCCCGGTAATTGTTCCTACCGCCTGTTATTCTAGAGCTTCTGTGCCTTGTAGAAGCGAGAGCGCCCCTCAAGCAGCGCGTCTCGCAGGCACCTGCGCCGAGAGCCGCTCCAGCGGCTCAGGCGGCTCTCTCTCCCCTCGTGCGGGTGGAGAGACGTCCCGTCCGAAATCGGGAACACCTGCCGGATCCCTCTTTGGGTGGCTATGCATCCAGCCCGCTGCTCAGGTACTAGCGGGCTGGGCTCGGCACGGTGTCGGGGAATATCGGAACACCGGGTGAACGCTCCTACCGCCTGTTGCTGCCCCCCTCCCGACGGAAAACGTTCCTCCGTGAACGGGGGACAGTTTTGTTCCAGAGCCGTTTTCTCTGCCTGTAAAACACAAGCAGAAAAAGGCTCCCCTGTAATGGAAACCCGACCTCAGGGTACTCACCTGACGGTCCGTTTCATTATGTAGCGGGAGCGCCTAAACTCCGCTGCAGCCGCTGTTGCACTGCTGGCGTTAAATACGCGCATGCGCGCTGAGCGGGTTCTTCACGTAGTCACTCACGTGACTCCGAAGTAAAATTAATCAGCATTTCTCAGCAAACAGATAATTGCAGAAATGCAAAGGGGTTTAGAAATAGAAAAAAAGTAGGCGTAGGAGTAAATATCTTAGATGCAGAAACAAAAACATTTGGAACCTATTGTGATACTTGAAGACATCCTTTGAATTCCAAATAGGCAATCAGTGTACATGTGCAGGAAGGAACTACAGATGCTGGTTTACACTGAAAGACACAGAATGCTGGAGTAACGCAGCGAGTCAAGCAGCATCTCTGGATTCCTCGTATCCAGAGATGCTGCCTGTCCAACCGAGTTACTGCAGCATTTATAATCGGTGTACATACAGCATTAAACATGTGAATGTAATATTGAACTAAAGTTTAGACTGTAAGTAGCAGTGAGTTTGATGTACCTGTAGTTGTATCGTGAACACTGGAAAATGAATTAGGCGACAGAGTTACCTTTTCCTCTTTTAGTACTGCAATTCGCAAAATGTTTCCAAATGCAAACTTTTACATGATTCACGGAACATAATTGGGAAGGGAAATGGTGTATATGTGGCGTGCCAGAAATTTACAGAGCTCACAGTTGACGTTAATCCTGTTTGGATTTCGGCTGGTGACTATCCATCTAATGACTGCGCAAAAGAGATCCCCCCATCTTCTTAAAACAATCACATCGTTGAAGGTTTATTGATACAGACAAATTACATTAAAACCATGTAAGAGATTCACTCCAACCACCTCGCGATCACTCCGTGAAACAATGAGTTATTTTGAAAGACTGCTAAAAATGTATTTTTGTTACTACAAGCTAAAATACTAACGTCTGTGTTGTGATATGGTTTAATGGAGTATCATTGTACAAGTGTCGATCCAAACAATCGCATGTCAATTTCATTGGCATCCCCCAGTATAACTAGCATCCTGTGTTCTTAAAGAGACAGTGGTGTCCTATGTCCTATGGAGGCTCCATCCGCTATAACCAACATCCAATATAAAGAGGTCCGTGATAACAAGGGTTGACTGTGTACATCTTGCTTATTGGAGAAGCAGTAGAAACTATAGGATGGCCACGATGGCGCAGGGGTAGAATTGTTGCCTTACAGCGCATGCAACGCCGGAGATCTGGATTTGATCCCGACTACGGGTGCTGTCTGTACAGAGTTTGTACATTCTCCCCGTGACCACGTAGGTTTTCTTAGGTTTTCTCCTACACTCTAAAGACATACAGATATGTAGATTAATTGGCTTGGTGTATGTGTAAATTGTCCTTTGTGTGTGTAGGATAGTGTTAATGTGTGGGGATCGCTAGTCGGTGCGGACTCGGTGGGTCGAAGGGCCTGTTACCGCGCTGTATCTCTAAACTAAGCTAAACTAAACATACAGCTGGTAATAGTTTTACTTTCATTTTTGGCTGGGTGTGAAAGCAGTCATCCAAGGACTTCATCCATGAAGGAAGCAATAAGAAAAATAGGGCAATGGCAGCTTACTGTGGCTAATCAATATTTAGAGGTAGAATGCAGAGACATTTCTGCATTTATTTCAGAATTCTAGTAGTTTGCTTTCAATTTAATCATGTGTTTGCCCTTGATTTGCAAAGCTTCTAATGAAGTTAGGGTGAGAAGATTTAGATACCTTGTTCATTGCTGAGACATTGTACACAGGTGTAGCCTTGTGTAACTTCATATTAGTTTTTCTTATTAAGAGATTTATATAAGTTTTGCTGTGAATATGTGTTCTGCATTTGATTTGTTGTTAATGAGTTAGATCATTTTTCCTGTGTGGTGATTGTTTTGGGGGCGGGAGCTGCGAATTGGGGGTAATCAAAGTCCAGGAGAGAGAGAGAAGAAGTCCAGAAGAAGACAGAAGAAGCCTAGGCTAACTGCTACCCCTTCAGCTCGGAAGGGTGGATTAAAGACTGTCGCTGTTTGGACTTTGTGATTACGAGGAGAGTGAGAGCAGCGGTTATCTGAGCCCTGGAGACAACGAGGGAGAAGGAAGATTTCTGCCACATGGGGTCCTCTCTGGTCAGCCAACTCCCCGCCATCTTGTGAGCTTCTGCACTGCACTTGTCGGCTTCCACTGTATTTGGCCGCGACGCTCTCCAGCTTCGACCAGGCCTGGAACGTGGGGTTATTCTTGTTTTATTTTTAATGTTGCCGGCTTGTGTGAGTGAGTGTGTGGGCCCACATAGTAATTAGTACTTAAAGGTACTATAAAATATTGATTTATTGAGTGTTGTTTTTTTTTTTGAATATCTGTGTGAGAAACACCAGTAAAACACCATATTTTTGGTTATTGATATTTTATTTTGCATTTCCCTGACCAACATATCATTTATTTTAATTAATAGAATACATGTAAAGGTAATTCATTGGAACATAGTTATCAGTTGATTTATTTTAACTGTTTCTACATTAAGGTATGCCATTTAATATTGAAATTAAAGCTGCCCTATTGTCCAAATTAAGAGAGTGCATAAATACTTAAATTAAGGGTTGGCTAACAGCTATAAGGGAATTAGAGTTTACGAACCTGGGGCGCAGCTCATGTAGAGTGCAAAGAAGCGCTACACAAGTATAACTAAAATAAATTGGGCTTCACTAGATTTCAGAAACGTTCCTGATGTGAATTACCTTTAAACTAACCAAAGCTTAAGCGATGAGGTTGTCTCATCTTGATGGTAGAACAGCAGAGCACAGGAGCAGGTCCTTCGGCACACATTGTCCATGCCGAACGTGATAGCGAGTTAACCTCTGCCTGCACGTGATCCATATCCTTCCATCGCCTGCATCCCATGGTGAGACAGAGAGTCAGGTCAAAAGGGTTTAATTGTCATGTGTGCCAAAAATGGAAAAGTGAGATTATTACTTGCAGCAGCATTACAGGTCTGTTAACACAATACCCGAGAGATAACTTAATAAAGTGGTCTCACTGTCATAGGGCAAGGTTGTTTTTAATGGCACCATTCAATCCAACGATCGATTGCCCACCCATTCATTGACTCATCATTACCTGTAATGCGTTCAATAATGTTGGTATTGTCAGTGAATTTAAAGATGGAGAAGGAACTGTGTCCTGCTACACAGAGTGAGTAGAGCACTGGTGCCCCTGCACTGATAGTTATTGAGGAAGACTTGTTGTCAATCCATACCAATTATGGTCTGTTACTGAGGAAGTCGTGGATCCAGTTGGAAAGGGATGCAGAGAGCTGAGCTGAGTAACAGGTTTGGAGGGGATGATGGTGTTGAATACGGAGCTGTAGTCGTTGAACAACAGTCTGCCGTGTGTGTTTTGATTGTCCAAGTGGTCCAGTGCAGAGTGGAGAGTGAGTGAGACTGCATTCTCCATTGATCTATTGTGGTTGTAGTCAAATTGTGTTGGGTCCAGGTTCTTGCTAAGGAAGGCATTGACTTTCTGCTTAACCAACCTGTTGCTCAATGTTGGGAGCCGGAGGAAGAACCAATTAACAAACCTATCCAACTTGGCCCATTGGTACCATTTAGGTTATTCTTGTGTTGAAGTACTGTGTTGGCTCTGTGGAAGCTACAAAAACTAATTATTTTAATTATTTAAAACAATATTTAAAAAAACAATGGGGTGGGTGATAATGCCAGGTAAAATAAAGTACCTAAAATTCTACTGAAGACATATGCAAAGGTTATATTTCTGTGAGCAAAATAACTGGTAACTAACAAACTACTCAATATAATACAATACTGAGTCTGAACGAGTCTCGATCCAAAACGTCACATATTGATGTTCTCCAGAGTTGCTGCCTGACCTGTTGAGTTACTCTAGCACTTTGTGTCCTTTTACATATTAACCAGCACATTTGTTTAGACCAATACATTTACCTAGATTGGAGCCTAGCGCTCAGAAGGGACAAGTGTAGCTGGGACATGTTGGCCGGTGTGGGCTAGTTGGGCCGAAAGGCCTGTTTCCACACTGTATCACTCTATAACTCTTATGACTAAGCGAAAGGGAGGAAAAAAAACCTGCTAAGTAGCAATATTTTTGACAAAACTCACTTTGCCATTCTTTCACTTCTCAAATGAAGCATCAGGTCGGAATTATCACCATGAAGTGAGTGTCACGATATGAGAATAAATTTGAAGAATCATTGATGAGATTTAATAATATGATGATTAGGTTAAGTGATTTAGGCTGGCACTACATCCTGTGAGAAAATAATTTATTTGCATATTTCATGTGGTATGATTTGTAGCTCGAGTGATACAATTGTGATGAACACTCCTGGAGGTGGATTTGAGTGATAACAAATTACTTGCCACAACAAACCACTTTGCTCTAACTATGATAGATTGCAGGAGCTGTACAGTATCCATCTTTCAAATTTGCCAGGCAACTGGGGTTTACTGCAGTTTATTGTTTTATTTATATATACAAATCGCATCATATGTATTTCTTACGTTCTGGACAAGTTTATTCATGGTGAGTGTCACAGGCCATCCTTATTTTGTTATCTGGTAAATAGAGCCTCAAAATAAGAGCGTAAAATGGTGTCCCTTGTGGAGCTGCTGCTTCACGGTAACCTGGGTTCGATCTTGACCATGGGTGCTGTCCATGTAGAGTTTGCACGTTCTACCTCTGACCATGTGTGTTTCTTTTGGGTGCTTCAGTTTCCTCCCACATCCCAAAGACGTACGGGTTTGTAAGTTCATGTGTAGATTGTGCGTAGGGAGTAGATGAGGCGAGTGCGATAGCAGAACTAGTGTGAGCGGGTGATCAATGGCTGGCGTGGACTCGGTTGGCTGAAGGGCTTATATCTGTGCCGTTTGGTCAATCAATCAAGTGTGGAATGTGATGGGTGTGCAGCAAGGCTTCCTCTTGCTAACAACACATCTTCAGAAGTATTTGCACTTCCTGGACATACTTATTCCACAAAAGATCACTAAAACTATATTGACCAAAAGAGATTTCCATTTCATTAATTCAAAAGACAAAAATGAACACAAAAAGCTGGAGTAACTCAGTGCGATAGGCAGCATCTTTGGTTTGAACTAGCATCTGCAGTTCCTTCTTAGACAAAAATGAACTATCTATTCAAAGATGTTCTCTGTCTAAACCTTAAAAATGGTTTCCCCACAATTAAAAATTGATTGGCAAAAACACTAGGCTGAGATATCAAACTAAGTGTGTGTTAAGATTCTCTAACTTTTTGTATTTGAGTGAAAAAAATGAAAGATGCATTGATTTCAAATATCTATCCTCAGGCAGTTTAACAATCCAAGTGTTAATATGCTCCAGCATTTAAATTTGACATCGAGAAATGCCTTCATTATATAGTAACTTATTGTAAGGTTTATTTGCAGGTTGCAAAATTAGTCATGACCAAAAATGTTAATCCACTGTGCCATGGTGACAGCCACATCGATTTCAGAATTGGGACAATCACGCATTAGGCTGTTGTCGTTGTAAAATTGTGACATTTCAGGTTGAGACCCTTTTTCAGACTGATTATCGGGGGGGGGGGGGGGGGGGGGAGGAGAAGAAACCTAAAAGAGGGGAGAGGCAGGATAAGGCATTGCAGGTTAACACAGGGGAGTGTTTATTCTTTCATAAGCAGATGGTTGAAACAAAGGCCAGAGATAAAAGCAGGTGTGAGAGAGAGTTGAGTAGTTGTGAATTGTAAAGCCAGAGGACGGAAAGTAGGGGTGGGGGGGGATATGTGGGGTGGAGGCGGTGGGAAAGGGGAGAAATAGCTGGGAGTCTAGGTTGGACACAGAGGATTATAGGGGAGGGGGAAGAAATGGGGGGTTTGCAGGGGAGAAATGGAGGGGTTTTATTTGAGAGATTTATTAGGAGGTTACCTAAAATTGGAGAAATTGTAAGCTATGAGGTGCTGTTCATCCAGTTTGCTTGTGATCCCATTCTGGTAATGGAGGAGGCCCAGGACAGAAAGGTCAGTATGGGATTGAGAAGGGGAGTTAAAATGGTGGCCTTGACTTACTGAGCGCAAGTGTTCAGCTTGTGTAAGACCTACTGGATCTCTCGGTTGCTAAGCATTTTAACGCCCTTTCCCATTCCCATACTGACCTTTCTGCCATGGGCCTCTCTCTCTACTGATGTTGTTTGAACAGTGGAGCATTCCCAGCACTCTGCTTTTGTAGTTTTACGCTCCATCACCAATTTCTCACATTCAATATCATCCTAGTGCACCTCCCTGGCAAAATGATGCTGAATGAGTTGAAGTAAAAATGGTGCTGTCAGGGACCTTGTATCGTAGAGTCATGGAGTCATACAGCGTCTGCCCAACTTGCCCAGACCCACTACACTAGTTCCACCTGCCTAATTTGGGTCCATATTCCTCTAAACCTACTCCATCCATGTATATTTCTAAATGTTTCTTAAATGTTGCGATAGTACCTGCCTCAACTACCTCCTCTGGCAGCTCGTTCCATAAACCCACCACCCTTTGTGTAAAAAAAGCTACCCATCAGTTTCTAAATAAATCTCTGGTTTTTAATTCCCCTACTCTGGGAAAAAGATTGTGTTTACCTAATCTATTCCTCTCGTGGTTTTATACCTCTATAATATCACCCCTCATCCTCCTGCACTCCAAGGAACAAAGTTCCTCCCGCATCCTAAAGTTGCACAGGTTTGTAATAATAATAATAATAATAATAATAATAACTTTATTTATAAAGCACTTTAAACAACTGCAGTTGCCACAAAGTGCTGTACATGAGAACTCATGGACAAAAAGCTATTACAAACAATTAAAAACCATTAAAAACCGTAAAACGAAGGACTATAAAAACACACTAAAAATTAAAAGACATTAAAAGCACTAAGTACAGGAGCAATGCCTCAGCCAGTGTCGAAAGCCAAAGAATAAAAATGTGTTTTTAGGGAGGATTTGAAGATGGACAGTGAGGGGGCCTGTCTGATGTGCAACGGCAGAGTGTTCCAGAGTGCCGGAGCAGCAACAGAAAAGGCTCTATCCCCTCTGAGCTTCCGCCTAGACCTTGGTACCTCAAGGAGCAGCTGATCAGCTGACCTGAGGCACCGGGCAGGAGCATATAGGTGGAGCAGCTCAGAGAGGTAAGGCGGGGCGAGCCCATTCAACGATTTAAAAACAAATAAAATAATTTTGAAATGAACTCGAAAGTGCACTGGGAGCCAGTGAAGGGAGGCCAAAATTGGCGTAATGTGCTCCCTCTTTCGAGTTCCGGTCAAAAGGCGAGCGGCAGCATTTTGAACAAGCTGGAGACGAGCCAATGAAGCTCGTGCGACTCCAGAGTAAAGTGCGTTACAGTAATCCAGCCTAGATGTAATAAAGGCATGGATTACTGTTTCAAAATGCTGCCGCTCGAGAATGGGTTTCACCTTTGCCAGCTTCCTTAGGTGAAAGAAGCTGGACTTAACCACCGCGCCTATTTGTTTATCTAGTTTAAAATCACCGTCCATCCTAAAACCCAGGTTCAAGACGGTTGGCTTTACAGACAATGCCAGTGGACCCAAGTCAACAAAGGGAGGTTCACGGCAGCCATTGGGGCCAAACAAAATCACCTCTGTCTTCTCTTCATTAAGTCCCAGAAAGTTTAAGGCCATCCAGGACTTAATGTCCTCAAGACAAGACAGAAGTGATTTTAGAGAATAGTCGTCTTCTTTCCTGAGTGGCATATATAACTGGCTATCATCTGCGTAAAAGTGAAAGGAGATGCCATGCCTTCTTAAAATTGAGCCCAGAGGAAGTAGGTATAAAGAGAAGAACAGGGGCCCTAAAATTGAGCCCTGTGGAACCCCATATACCAAGGGAGTGGAGGAGGATTCAAAGTCAGCAAGGCTTACACGCATGGTTCTGTCTGCCAGATAGGACCTGAACCATCCCAGGGCACTGCCACAAATGCCCACTTGGTGCTGTAATCGGGAAATTAAAATTCCATGGTCCACTGTATCGAAGGCGGCAGATAGGTCCAGCAAGACAAGAACCACATAATTACAAGAGTCGTTTGCCAGGAGGATGTCGTTGAAGACCCTTAGCAGAGCCGACTCTGTGCTATGCATAGCCTTGAATCCAGACTGGAAAACCTCCCGAATATTGTGCTCATCCAGGAAGAGTTTCAGCTGAGCATAAACTACTTTTTCCATGATCTTAGAGATAAAAGGCAACTTGGAGATCGGCCTAAAATTGGCCAGAACAGTTTGATCCAGGCCTGGTTTCTTAAGTAGTGGTTGCACTACAGCATGTTTAAAATTTATGGGGACAACCCCAGAACACAAGCTACTGTTTATGATGGCGAGAACCGACTGCCCTATACTGGGGAAAACCTCTTTAAAAAGAAGAGGAGGGACAGCATCACAAGGGGAACCCGACGGCTTAATATGCCTAACCACATCCTCTAGACCCGACAATGTCAGAGGCACAAATTTATCAAATGCCACCAGGCATGGGGCCGGAACAGAGGGGTCAGAGGCAGGAGCTGAGATGAGAGCCCTTATAGAAACAACCTTATTGATAAAGACGTGCAGGAAGTCATTGCACAATTCGGACGATGCTTCCAAGCAAACAGGCTGTGGGGCATTTAAAACAGAATCAATAGTTTTGAATAACACACGTGGGTCGTGACGCTTAGACATTATTATATTAGACAGGTAATATCTTTTGGCCTCTTTAACAGTATTTTGGTAATTTCGCCACCTGTCCTTTAGGATTTGCGATGAAACCTGCAGCCTGTCCTTCTTCCACTTTTGTTCAGCTCTGCGACACTCCCGTCGAGCTGTACGAGTTGCGTCACTGAACCAGGGCTCGGGTTTAGCTCTGGGCTGCAAAGTTTTTAAAGGAGCCACAGAGTCCAGTATAGTTGTAGATTGATTGGCATCGGTAAATTGCCCCTAATGTGTCGGGAGCGGATGAGAAAGTGGGATAACATAGAACTAGTGAGAATGGGTGATCAATAATCAGTGTGGACTCAGTGGGCCAATGGGCCTGTTTCCATGCTATATCACTAAGATAAATTAATTGCAATTCAAACCACTTTACAGAGGATTTCACAGAATTGAACAGTGTTCAGGTACATTAACGTGAAAGAAGTTAATAAAAGAGAAGATAACTCACCACATCAGGTCTGTCAGTTTATCCATATTAGTAAGATGGTTTGGTTGCTGTGGGCCTTTTCTATTAGGAGATGATCGTGTACACAAAGGGCATAAAGTAATAATGGGAAATTCCTCAGAAGAGCACCAGGCCACTCTACAACTTAAATATGGCATCCTCCTGTCGTGTCCAACGTTGCTCGGTCTTCTGATGAGATGCACTAATTTTGCTTGCATTGCAGCAAGAGGAAATGGCATCAAATGCATTAGTGATGCTCACACAATGTGCACCAGGCTGAATTTGCAGAGCTGAATGAACGATTTAGAAGTGATCATTTTTCATCAAATTTCTCCAACTCAATGCTTTAAGCACTGCATGTTATCTTTGAAAAAAACATTATTCATTTAAAATAAAATATGCTAACTGGCTTTCTTAATGCAGGACAAGGCTTGATTTATTCAGACACTGAGTGAGGATTTCTGTATCTTCTCCAGAGATGATTAACACTTACCAGCAATAAGCCAAGATTTCCCCTGAGGATAAACACAATATCAAGAAAAAATAACTTTGTATAAAATCATTAGGCTTCTCATGTATCTATAATAATAAAATTGGATAGGCATATGGATGAGAAGGGAATGGAGGGTTATGGTATGAGTGCAGGCAGGTGGGACTAAGGGAAAAAAAGTTGTTCGGCACGGACTTGTAGGGCCGAGATGGCCTGTTTCCGTGCTGTAATTGTTATATGTTATATGTTATATGTTATATAACTGCATGCCGTATAAAATGAAATATTGCCTTTTAAGTGATATATATTAAAACAAATGTACTCACTGGCTCTTTTAAAACATTTATACACTTCTATTATGCTAGTAATAAGTGCATCACAAATAAAGTTATAAATGTTCAAATACTTTCAGCTAAGCACAATTATCGTATCTGCATCTTTAATATTGATGGGGAATTTAATAGTTATATAAGTTAACAAACTCTTTAATAAGATGCCACAAGGAGACAGTCAAAATAAGTTCAAGAACAATATACAAAGAGATTTTTTTTTAAATTGAAGTGCATTTTCATCAATGAAGGCAGTTTGCATTTGAGTTACCTCTATCCCTAATTAAATTTGCTTTGGGGATCTTTGAAAATGACAGATGCTGCCTAATTGTAGAATGGCTGCAAAATGACAGTAAAAAGCAGGTGAGAAAAATATGGGCAACTGGAAATGGAGAGAAGCACGAATGGTAGCAATGTCCTCAAACTATTTAGAAACATAGAAACATGGAAAATAGGTGCAGGAGTAGGCCATTCGGACCTACGAACCAGCACTCAATAAGATCAGGGCTGATCATCCAAAATCAGTACTCCGTTCCTGCTTTTTCCCCATATCCTTTGATTCGGTTAGCCCTAAGAGCTAAATCTAACTCCCTCTTGAAAACATCCAGTGAATTGACCTCCGCTGCCTTCTGTGGCAGAGAAATCCACTGATTCACAACTCTGGCTGAAAAAGTTGTTCCTCATCTCAGTGCTAAATGGCCTACCCCTTATTCTTAGACTGTGACCCCTGGTTCTGGACTCCCTCAACATGGGGAACATCTTTCCTGCACCAATTCCTTAAGAATTTTATATGTTTCTAAAATATACCCTCTCATCCATCTAAATTTACCAGGAATAATTGATGACTCCATCATGCATTTCCCCTGTGGATCAATTGCTGTTGACCTCATTATGAGCGATGACTTTAAAAAAATGCTTGAATACTCTCCCTCCCTTAGCTCAAACTTCCACCAGTAAAACACTATTAAAACATTACATTTTCTACTACCTGCAACATTTACTCCTGCAGTGATGTGCAACTCAATATGAAGTACAACACAGTACAACAAATGGATACAGTATGACATAAAATATATATATATGCCACAAAAAATATATAGTCCTCCTTGTGCCCCTAAACTTAATTGATATTTTATATTACGAGAGCTAAATAAAAATTATGATGACAAACCAATTTTGCAATCAGAAAACCAACATCAACTTACACTAAAAGATTTGGCTGCGAAAAGTATTTTGATAATTGAACACTGTTCTTTGGGCAAAAGCAAAATTAATTCAGGATAAGAAAATCATTTGTAGGACTGTTTGTAATAAGGTGCTCATCTGAATATTAATATGTAACTGAAAAAAAAATCATTTTGAGATGAATTCAAACACTTTTTACATAAAGTGTAGTAAACCTGTTATGTTTTGGAATATTACAATTAAATCTAATAAGTAAAGAACATGGGATTTAGGAAGCCAAAACTAAAATAGTCTTATACTGAGACATGCATGCTGGTTCCTGATTCAGTCAACAAATAATTGTTCACAAGTTCATAAGTTATAGGAGCAGAATTGGGCCATTTGGCCCATCAAGTCTACTCTGCCATTCAATCATGGCAGATCTATTTTTCCCTCTCATCCCAATTGCCCTGCCTTCTCCCCATAACCCCAGACACACGTTCTAATCTGCCAATCTCTGCCTTAATTGTAACAGTTTTTGACTGAATGAAATCCACTGACAATTTACTCAAAAAGTGTTAAGATGTTTTCAGTTCAGTTATTCAAGTGTCAATTAAAAATTTACCATGAACTGGTATTCCTCACAGCTGAGTTGGGGTGAAAATTAAAATAGCTTTGATTTGCTGCACCATCTGACTTCAAGGCTACTTTTACACTTAGTACAAGCTTTTGGAAGTTTCATCGATCTGTTGAGATTCAAGAGACAATCTAGTGTTTTCTCCATTTAATTAAGAAATCACATCAATGTTTTATCTAAGTATACTTTTTCTACACTGTAATTTCTGTTAGTTTCAAGGGCAGCAAAGGGCAGCGACTCCAATCCGATACTAATTTAGATGCGGAATTTACTTCCCTAAATGTCAATGATAAATTAAATTTGCCATGTTTGTCACATATACTCTGTTGGGGCACACTTAATCTAAAGCACTCTGTAATATCTTAAGTTATACACGCTGATGATCTTCTTATCTACATCAACAACATTGCTGAAATGAAAAATAAATCTAAAAATCTAAATCTAAATAAAAATAAAAATAAATCTTCTGAATGTACAGTATATGGTAGATGCAGAGTACATTCCTTTAAACTTTATTTTAGTTTAGAGATACAGTGCAGAACCAGGCTCTTTGGTCCACCAAGTCCACACCAACCAGTGATCACCCCTTACACTAACAATATCCTACATAGTCGGGACGATTTACAATTTTACCAAAGCCAATTAACCTACAAACCTGCACGCCTTTGGAGTGTGGGAGGAAACTGAAAAACTCGGAAAAAACCCACATGGTCACGGGGAGAACACACAAACTCCATACAGTCAGCACCCGTAGTCAGGACCGAATCCAGGTCTCTGGCGCTACAATCGCTGTAAGGCAGCAACTCTTCCGCTGCGCCACCGGGCCACCCTATGTATTTGTAATTGTTTTTGTTCCCATGGAAGCTTATTACACATCAGTAGTCAATGGTTCAATGGTGCTTTTAATCCATGGGGTTGGGAGGGAGAAATAGATCTGCCATGATTGAACGGCGGAGTAGATTTAATGGGCCGAATGGCCTAATTCTGCTCCGATCACTTATGAACAATAGGTTGTGTGCTACTGAAGAGAGTGATTCATAATTTAAATTATGTAGCTTGTGTACACTGCAAAAGTGCCGCATTGATTCTTGATCATCAACTTGTCAAATGATAAATGCTCTTTGAATTGCATTCCTGCTTAAAACAGCAACAACAACAAAATACTTGATGGTCATTTGCGGAACTGAGAGCTGTAACCGTTACAAAATGTCAATCTAATTTCAATCAACAAGCCCATTTTCGGAAAACCATTCATGTTGCTTTACATAAGAATTGATCTATGCCTGGGGCTGCCTTTCAAAGCATTGTCAGGGTAATTGAGAATATGGAAACATAATAGTTAATGGATAAGTCTCTGGACCAGAGATGGATTTTTAGCTACGCACTGGAGACTGTACAATTTCCATGTGTTTTGTCAGTTTTATACCAGTTTTAGCATGATATCTGCCTGCATTGTTGCTGTGTCTCCATGCACACTGCATCAAGTAAATGTACTTTAGAAAGAAACTCTAGGCCAACGGATCAGCGGGACTGTAACCTCTAAACCATGGTTTAATTGCAAATACATTGACAAAGTAATACTGATGACAATGCATCTTTTCCTCTCTTGATTCAAGTCTCTGGATGCGATTTAAATGAAAGCACCAACATTTTAAATTCGGATCTGAGTGATCTTAGCTGCAGATAGATGCATTTTTAAAAGTAGAACTGGAGGTGGAAGAGATTTTTAAAAGGACTTGATTGATTTATGGGGCTTGGCCTTATATTGTTTAGTTTAGTTTAGTTTGGAGATACAGCTTAGAAACAGGCCCTTCTGCCTGCCGAGTTCATGCCGACCAATGATCACCCCATACATTAGTTCAATCCTACACATTAAGAACAATTTACAGGAGCCAATTAACCTACAAACTTGCACATCTTTGGAGTGTGGGAGAAAACCAGAGGACCTAGGGAAATCCCATGTGGTCACAGGTAGAATGTACAAACTCTGTACAGACAATACCCATAGTTAGGATCGAACCCAAGTGGCTGGCGCTGTAAAGTGGCAACTCTACCACTGTGCCACTGTGCTGCCCTAAATTATATTTGGAGCATTTGCATAAGATGATGAAAGCAGTTCTGAAATCTATATTGTGGAAATTAATGATTGATCCACTCTTACTGCGTATTAGTATTATCAGAAATTAGTGTTTTAAGGTACAAAGAAAGGTTGCAGAAAATGAATGCCAAGAGAATCAACCATGCAAAATGAGTGGTGTAACTGCAGCATATTACAACACATTGCAGGGAATGGGGTACATGTCATGTGCGATTAGTTTAAATTGGTTGTATGTTCAGGACACACATTATGGTGTGAAGGTACACAAAAATGCTGGAGAAACTCAGCGGGTGCAGCGAAGGAGATAGGTAACGTTTCGGGCCGAAACCCTTCTTCAGACTGATAGGGGGTGGTGGGGAGAAGGAAGGAAAAAGGGAGGAGGAGGAGCCCGAGGGCTGGGGGATGGGAGCAGACAGCTCGAGGACTAAGGAAGGGGAGGAGACAGCCAGGGCTAACAAAATTGGGAGAATTCAATGTTCATGCCCGCCGGGTGCAGGCTCCCCAAGCGGAATATGAGGTGCTGTTCCTCCAATTTCCGGTGTTGCTCACTCTGGCAATGGAGGAGACCCAGGCCAGAGAGGTCGGATTGGGAATGGCAGGGGGAGTTGAAATGCTGAGCTACCGGGAGGTCAGGTAGGTTCTTGCGGACCGGGCGGAGGTGTTCGGCGAAATGATCGCCCAACCTCAGCTTAGTCTCACCGATGTAGATCAGCTGACATCTAGAGCAGCGGATGCAGTAGATGAGGTTGGAGGAGATACAGGTGAACCTCTGTCGCACCTGGAGCGACTGCTTGGGTCCTTGAATGGAGTCGCGGGGGGAGGTAAAGGGACAGCTGTTGCATTTCTTGCGGTTGCAACGGAAAGTGCCCGGGGAGGGGGTGGTACGGGAGGGAGGGATTTGATAAGGGAGTTGCGGAGGGAGCTGTCTTTGCGGAAGGCAGACGTTGGGGGAGATGGGAAGATGTGGCGAGGGGTGTGGTCACGTTGGAGGTGGCGAAAATGACGAAAGATTATTTGTTGCATGTGATGGCTGGTGGGGTGAAAGGTGAGGACTAGGGGGGCTCTGCCCTTGTTGCGAGTGCGGGGATGGGGAGAGAGAGCAGTGTTGCAGGGTATGGAAGCGACCCTGGTGCGAGCCTCATCTATGGTGGAGGAGGGGAACTCCCCGTTTCCTGAAGAATTAGGACATTTCAGATGTCCTGGTGTGGAACGCCTCATCCTGGGAGCAGATGCAGCGTAGGCGGAGGAATTGGGAGTAAGGGATGGAGTCCTTACAGGAGGCAGGGTGGGAAGAAGTGTAGTACAGATAGCCATGGGAGTCAGTGGGTTTGTAGTGGATGTCGGTCAGGAGTCTATCACCTGCGATGGAGATAGTGAGGTCAAGGAATGGTAGGGAAGTGTCAGAAATGGTTCAGGTGTATTTCAGTGCCGGATGGAAGTTGTTGGTGAAGTGGATGAAGTCAGTCAGTTGTGTGCGGGTGCAGGAGGTGGCACCAAAGCAGTTGTCGCTGTAACGGAGGTAGAGGTCGGGGATGGGGCCCTGGAACGTATTGAACAAGGATTATTCGACGTACCCGACAAAGAGGCAGGTGTAGCTGTGGCGCATGCGTGTGCCCATAGCTACGCCTTGTGTTTGGAGGAAATGGGAGGAGTCAAACGTGAAGTTATTGAGGTTGAGGACCAACTCCGCTAGCCGGAGGAGAGTGTCAGTGGCTGGGTATAGGTTTCTCCTCTGGTCGTGGAAGAACCGGAGGGTTTTGAGGCCATCCTGGTGGGGGATGGATGGAGGTGTAGAGTGACTGGACGTCCATGGTGAAGATGAGGGGATGAGGGCCTAGAAAGTGGAATGCGCGGAGGCGGCGGAGAGTGTCTGAGGCGTCTAGAACATAGGTCGGAAGGGATTTGACCAGGGGGGATAGTATGGAGTCAAGGTATGTGGAGATGAGTTCGGTGGGGCATGAACAAGCAGATACAATGGTTTACAGGGAGAGCCGTGTTTGTGGATTTTGGGGAGAAGGTAAAAACGGGCCGTGCGGATCTGGGGAACGATGAGGTTGGAGGCTCGGTCAGGCAGGGCGTGGGAGTTGATGAAGTCGGTGATGGTGCTAGAGATGGTGGCCTGGTGCTCGTCAGTGGGGTCATGGTCCAGGGGTAAGTAGGAGGAGGTGTCCGAGAGTTGGCGCGTGGCCTCAGCTTTGCAGAGATCGACGCACCAGACTACCACGGCACCTCCCTTGTCGGCTGGTTTGATGACCCAATCTGGGTTTTTGCGGAGTGATTCGAGGGCAGTGCGTTCAGGGGGGGAGAGACTCGAGTGAGACAGGGGAGTGGAGAAGTTGAGGCGGTTGACGTCGCGGCGGCAGTTCTGGATAAAGAGTTCCAAAGCCGGGAAGTCATGACGGGGGTTCCACGAGGAGGGGGTGCGTTGGATACGGGAAAAGGGTCATCAATGGGGGGGCGAGGACTCCTTCCCATGGAAGTGCGCTGTGAGGCGGAGACGACGGTAGAAGCGCTCCAAGTCATGGTGGGCGCGGAACTCATTGAGATGGGGACGGAGGGGGACAAAGGTAAGACCTCTGCTGAGGACAGACCGTTGGGTGGGGGAGAGGGGGAGGTCGGGGGGGATGGTGAACACCCGGCAGGGGTGGGAGTTGGGGCCAGAGGAAGGCAGGTGTGTAGACTGGGGACGGGGCGATGTGTGGGGGGGGGGGGGGGGGGTGGGTGGTCAGGGGGTGGGGGGGAGAGGGCTGTAAGGTGGGTGGGGAAGAGCGGGTGTGACATGGTTGGGGGGGGATGGGGGAGAGTCAGTGGAACAGCCACTGAGGTTAGCACGGCTGGGCAGACGGGCGCTAGGACCCGGTGGAGTTAAGTCCAGGAGAGTGGGAGTTAGCAGCGTGGAGGCTGCAGGCCCAGTGCAGAGTCCAGGCTCCAGGTAAGGCGGGGTCGGCGGCCATGTTGGGTGGGTCGGGTCCGGCGGCCATGTTGGGTGGGTCGGGTCCGGCGGCCATGTTGGGTGGGTCGGGGTCGGCGGCCATGTTGGGTGGGTCGGGTCCGGCGGCCATGTTGGGTGGGTCGGGTCCGGCGGCCATGTTGGGTGGGTCGGGGTCCGGCGGCCATGTTGGGTGGGTCGGGTCCGGCGGCCATGTTGGGTGGGTCGGGTCCGGCGGCCATGTTGGGTGGGTCGGGTCCGGCGGCCATGTTGGGTGGGTCGGGTCCGGCGGCCATGTTGGGTGGGTCGGGTCCCTCTGCCCCTCCATCGCCCGCTTCCACAATCCTTCCCTCTGCTCCAACCTCCCGCTCCGTGTTGCCTTTCGGCTCCCCCTCCCCTGCACCCCCCGCACCCACTCACCCTCTCATTCCCTCCAGCCTCCTTCTCCCCCTCCCCATTCATCCCCCTCCCCATTCAACCCCCTCCCCATTCATCCCCCTCCCCATTCAACCCCCTCCCCATTCATCCCCCTCCCCATTCATCCCCCTCCCCATTCAACCCCCTCCCCATTCAACCCCCTCCCCATTCAACCCCCTCCCCATTCATCCCCCTCCCCATTCATCCCCCTCCCCATTCATCCCCCTCCCCATTCATCCCCCTCCCCCTCCCCATTCATCCCCCTCCCACCCCTTTTTCTACCCGTCCCCTCCCCCTCCACTCCCCATCAACCGCACCCGCCACTTCTCCTTCCCCTTCCCCTGTCCCTGCCCCATCCCCATCTCATTTCCCCTCACGCAAACCCCCTTCCCCCTCGCCATCATCCCACTCTCCCCTTCCCCCACCCCTTCCTCATTAACCTCCCCCTCCCATTCCCCCTTCTCCCTCGCTCTCCTACTGCCCCTTCCCTCCCTCCCACCCTCCCATCGCCTAACCCTCCCCTCCCCTCCCCTCCCCTCCCCTTCTCCTACCCCTCATCACCACTCACACCCTCCCCTTCTCCCTCCACTCTCTCTCCCCTCCCCTCCCCCCTCTCCCACTCCTCTCCCCTCCCCTCCCCTCCCCTCCCCCTCCGCCTCATCAACCTTCGATCTCCCCCTTCCCCTACACTTCACCTTCACCTTCACCCTCACCCTCACACTCCTCCTCCTCTTCCCTCTTCCCCGCCCATACCCTTCACCTACCCCTCATCACCCCTCCCCTTCCCCCTCCCCTCCCCCTCACTAAACCCCTTCACTCTCCCTCCCCAAACCCCCTCTCCCCTCCCCCTTCGCCCTCACCCTACACCTGCCCTTCACCCTCACCATCGTCCCCCTCCCCTCTCCCTCCTCCTGCCTTCCCCCTCCCCTCCCCCGCTGCTTCCCCCTCCCCTCCCCCGCTGCTTCCCCCTCCCCTCCCCCGCTGCTTCCCCCTCCCCTCCCCCGCTCCGAATGGTCATTACCTCCTAATGACTCATTAACCTCAAGTTCCTTTATCAAATCCGGTTCATTACATGACACTAAATCCTGAATTGTCTTCTCCCTGGTAGGCTCCAATACAAGCTGTTCTAAGAATCTATCGCAAAGGCACTCTACAAAGTCCCTTTCTTGGGGTCCAGTACCAAACTGATTTTCCCAGTCTACCTGCATGTTGAAATCTCCCATAACGACCACAGCATTACCTTTGCTACATGCCAATTTTAACTCTTGATTCAATTTGCACCCTATGTCCAGGCTACTGTTTGGGGGCCTGTAGATAAGTCCCACTAGGGTATTTTTACGTATTCACGTCCCCCCTCGCACCGTTCACAATTAGCCCTGACCTTACTCCAAGTATCCCTTCTCAAATTTTCCTTCTCATTAATTCAAGAATCTTTTGTAATTCTTCCTGTAGTCACTTCCCCTTTTAATCCAGTTTGATAAGTGCTACCTGAACCACCTGACTTAATGAAATATTTACCTTGGATTATTCTTGAAGTTGAATCACAAGATCAAGTGTTGTCAGAAATCTGAGGCTTACAGAATGCATGGTGCCACTAAAAGGAAAGCAGTCTTTTCGATGAAAGTTGCTCCCAATGGGAACTAATGATAGAGTTAAAGGGACACATAATAAGGAAGTAAGGCACTGAGGACTAGTACCACTGATCATCAGCCAATCATTTACACACAAACCCCATCTTGTATTCTCCCCACATTCCTATTAACTTCCCCAGTTCCACCCATTCATCCATCAACCAACTAACCTGTTACACACAAAAAAACTGGAGTAACTCAACGGCTCAGACGTGTCTCTGGAGAAAAGGAATAGATGACCTTTCAGGTCCAGACCCAAAGCGTCACTATTCCTTCTCTCCAGAGATGCTGTCTGGCCCACTGAGTTACTCCAGCTTTTTGTGTCTATCTTTGGCTTAAACCAGCATCTACAGTTCCTCCTGCAGAACCAACTAACCTATCAAGCTCCACATCTTTACCAGACAGGGGTAAGGTGGAGCACTGGGAGGAAACCCATGAAGTTACAAACTCCACAGAGACTATATCAGAGGTCAGGACTGAAGCCAATTTGCTGGATCAGTGAGGCAGCAGCTCTCTACCTGCTGCACTACAGTGCTGTTCATGATTTTACAATATTATAATGTTCAAGTTTCTAAATATATATATTTTTTAATTGTTTGTAGTGTAACCTTTTCACACCAAGGGAGGTGGGTGTAACGGCTCCTGGGCCTCTATATAGCACCATTCAGTGCTAACTTCCAGGATTATGGCCAGTTGGATCACACTGCTGCCCGCAGATCTGTGAAACCTGGTCAATTTATTTGTAACATGAAATCTGGAGCAAATAAGTGTGTGTCAATAACTGGAGAGCTCTCGAAATAAAAGCACATATGAAATGAATGCTGATTGAAGAGAAGCACTGCAGCATGTAATGCAGTTCCAAGTCCTCGTTTATCAAAGCTGTCATCAATTCACTGCAGAACATGTTTGTCGCAGTGATATTCCAGGGGCACTGGGGCTTCAATAAGACAGGGAACACACTATTGAGCAGGAATACTTAATGCTGTAGCTGGACTAGTGCCATGCTGTGGTTACAAGACACAGTGCAAGATGAACTGCTGCAATAAAGCGATATTTAGATGCCCCATGCGAGGCTCACGAGAAACAATAACCTTGAGATCCACACATGAAGGGAATGTTACAGCTAAATACATTTTTGTTTTATCATGAAGCTTTAAAAGCAGCCAGAAGATAGAGAAGTGTTCGTTCACGAAAATGAATCAGGTTTTATTTTTATAACATTAGTGGCTTTAAGGCATAATGGTACATAAAAACCCTTTAGAAAATTAAAATGGATGTGAAATTAGTTCCCTGATCATTATTTTATATGATATAAAAGTATATGTAATTTTTGTTCATTTGCTCTTGTTGTCTGAGAGAATAGAACGATATCATCCCCTACCACTGGCATTCAGTAAGGGCATGATAACAATTCTCATTTTTTTTAGCCCTATGCCTACGAGATGCTTTAAACTATTAACAGATTTCCTTAAATTTTGGAGTGTACAAAACATTTTCTTTGTGCCAGATAGGGATACTGATAAGCACAGATCATCAGATAATATACCTGCAACTGTGACGTGGCTGTGCATAGATTCTTTATACCCTCAATTATATAGCGGTAGTATCCATTCCTGCTGTTGACTCTGCAATGATAAACACTTCACTAGTGCATGACAAATCCAGCCAGATATAGGTGTTTCCAAATAATTTGCCACATCAAGTGTAAAATTAGTTCGATCTGCATTTTTGAAAATGATTTTCCTCAGATTATTTTGACTGCCTTTGTTCCAACCTACTCATCCGATTAGAAATAAATAGCTATAATTGTTGAAACTTGTGGGATGCATCTGCCATTTCTGGATCAGCCTTGACTGTAGTGTTAATTTCTTATAGCAATTAATTCAAGAAGATAAGTCAAACGTGACCTTCCAGGCACAAATCCAGTCAACATGGATTTGTGCCTGGAAGGTCATGTTTGACTAATCTTCTTGAATTTTTTGAAGAGGTTACTCGGGAAATTGATGAGGGTAAAGCAGTGGATGTTGTATATATAGACTTCAGTAAGGCCGTTGACAAGGTTCCTCATGGAAGGTTGGTTAAGAAGGTTCAATTGTTGGGTATTAATGGTGGAGTAGCAAGATGGATTCAACAGTGGCTGAATGGGAGATGCCAGAGAGTAATGGTGGATGGTTGTTTGTCAGGTTGGAGGCCAGTGACTAGTGGGGTGCCACAGGGATCTGTGTTGGGTCCACTGTTGTTTGTCATGTACATCAATGATCTGGATGATGGGGTGGTAAATTGGATTAGTAAGTATGCAGATGATACTAAGATAGGCGGGGTTGTGGATAATGAAGTAGGTTTTCAAAGTCTACAGAGAGATTTATGCCAGTTGGAAGAGTGGGCTGAAAGATGGCAGATGGAGTTTAATGCTGATAAGTGTGAGGTGCTACATCTTGGCAGGACAAATCAAAATAGGACGTACATGGTAAATGGTAGCGAATTGAAGAATGCAGTTGAACAGAGGGATCTGGGAATAACTGTGCACAGTTCCCTGAAAGTGGAATCTCATGTAGATAGGGTGGTAAAGAAAGCTTTTGGTGTGCTGGCCTTTATAAATCAGAGCATTGAGTATAGAAGTTGGGATGTAATGATAAAATTGTACAAGGCATTGGTGAGGCCAATTCTGGAGTATGGTGTACAATTTTGGTCGCCTAATTATAGGAAGGATGTCAACAAAATAGAGAGAGTACAAAGGAGATTTACTAGAATGTTGCCTGGGTTTCAGCAACTAAGTTACAGAGAAAGTTTGAACAAGTTAGGGCTTTATTCTTTGGAGCGCAGAAGGTTAAGGGGGGACTTGATAGAGGTCTTTAAGATGATGAGAGGGATAGACAGAGTTGACGTGGATAAGCTTTTCCTACTGAGAGTAGGGAAGATTCAAATAAGGGGACATGACTTGAGAATTAAGGGACAGAAGTTTAGGGGTAACATGAGGGGGGAACTTCTTTACTCAGGGAGTGGTAGCTGTGTGGAATGAGCTTCCAGTGAAGGTGGTGGAGGCAGGTTCGATTTTATCTTTTAAAAATTAATTGGATAGTTATATGGACGGTTAAGGAATGGAGGGTTATGGTCTGAGCGCAGGTATATGGGACTAGGGGAGAATACGTGTTCGGCACGGACTAGAAGGGTCGAGATGGCCTGTTTCCGTGCTGTAATTGTTATATGGTTAATGTAATGTCATTCCATGTGCTGTGTTGGGAAAGTATCCATGTAACATCTGCTGAGGTCTGATTTAAATCAATGACCGATTGCATTGGCAAGGCTTCATGCACAGGGGGGATATTGCAGACATGAATCTCACAGCAATTATTTTATTATAAATAGAATATGCAAATCAACTTTATTGCGATACATGGGCAAACACTTGAACCAACAACTGTGCAGCAGGTTGACATATATGAGGTACTTACAGCCATGAATGTACATCTCGGGATGTGCCCATTTTGAAAGGAAGGAACAAAATGGATGGTGTTATTCAACAAAGATAATTTGTACTTTGAGCTTTTAGCACATGTTCCAAGGTGCCCCTTAGTCAAGAGTACAGAGAGCCTTATTGCCATACGTCCCGCAACGGAACAATAAATGTCCTCCTTGCAGTAGCAGTATAACAGGTTTAAGTACATTGTTGAGTGATATTTGACAATGTGGTTCTTGCAGAAGAACTTACCCCAAAACATAGGCAGTTTTAAGGAGCAGCTTAACTGAGAACAATGCAGTAGAGAAATTAGGAATTTAATGAAGATAATTTCGGGATATACGGGATCTGCCAACCCTTACCTCATTTACCAAACATCTAAAAACATGGTTACTGCAAAATCAAAATTGCAATCATAATGTACCTTAAAATTATCATATGGTACTCTTTTATTGCTACTTTTTTACTTGATTGTTTGTTTTGTTTTTGTTTTTGTCTTTTGTTTTTACCTTGTTTGGGGTGTGTTTACCTTGTGTTGGGACTAAAGATGGAAATTAGCTACTGGCTACAATCTTGCATATTACATGCAAATGTTTATTAATATGCACTGTCCCTAATAAAATCAATTCAATTCAATTCAAATTCAAGTTCAGAGCTAAAGGCCTTTGCATCTAGAGCAAAACCACCAATTATGCAACAATTAAAACTGAGCATGCAAGAGAGTGTACCACAGATGGCAGTGGAGGGTATTTTTAAGGTGAACATTTCGAGATTCTTGATTAGTAAGGGTGTCAAAGGTCATGGGGAGAAAGCAGGAGAATTTGGTTGAGAGATAGATCAGCCATGATTGAATGGTGAAGTAGATTTGTTGGACCAAATGGCCTAATTCTGCTCCTATCACTTATGACGAGGATAGAATTGGAGGAGTCCAATTACATTGGGGAATAATAGGCTTGTCGAAGCTCCCAGAACATAGGTGGAAGATTTAAAAGGGTGAGCATTGCAAAACTGAGGCTTTGCCTGATCAGGAGCCTAAATAAGTCATATAACAAAGAGGGGAAAGGACATGGTATTTGGTGTGAGTCTGGATTTAGGTCAGAGAGTTTTGAGTGACCAATGCATGAATGCTACACAGTAAAGTATTGGAGACACAAGGAACTGCAAATGCTGGTTTACAAAAAATGACACAAAGTACTGGAGTAACTCAGCCGGTCAGGCAGCATCCCTGGAGAACACGAGTAGGAGATATTTTAGGTTGAGACCCCTCTTCTTGCAGTAGTCAATTCTAGAGTTAGTGAATGCTTGAGTTCCATGAACAAATTAGCTGAAGCAAAGATAATATAAAGGAGGTAGACAAAAGTGCTGGAGAAACTCAGCGGGTGCGGCAGCATCTATGGAGCGAAGGAAATAGGCAACGTCATTGCTGTTGCCTATTTCCTTCGCTCCATGGATGCTGCCTACCTTCGATTTTCCAGCTACTTCAGTTCCTTCTTAAACAATATAAAGGGGGATGTGGGTAGTATTGGAGTAGGGCAGGTGATGTGGTAACCGGACATGGCGCCGACAGACAAGAAGCCGATGCAAAGAAGTCGAAGCCAAAGAACCGAATGGAAACGAGGCCGAAACGCCAATAAACCAAAAGAGTCCGAAGACGAAACGCCTACTAATCGAAAGGATGGGAAGCCTAAACGCCATTTCGATTAGTTTGCATTTAGGCGTCCAATCCTTTCGGTTGGTAGGCGTTTCGTCTTCGGACTCTTTTGGTTTATTGGCGTTTCGGCCTCGTTCCCATTCGTTTCTTTGGCTTCGACTTCTTTGCTTCAGCCTCTCGTCCGTCGACTTCACGTCCACACACGGGTGATGTATGCCTGGATCAAATGGTGCAGCAAGATTATGGATAAAGTTGTTCTGTTTTATAGGATGACCAATGTGAGGGAATAGCTATGAAATTCATCTTATGGCAGGAAGTTTAGGCAATGGCTTACATATTGAAGGCATTAAATATACATTGAGATCTTTGTGTGACAACATACACACATTGAAAGCTGAACACAGCACAATGCTCTCCATGGGGGAATCCGGGACATGTGGAAACATATTACAGGCATGTCAGCTCAAACATGATGGTTATATCCTAAGAAACTCCATGCTCCAGAAAATCATGTTATAAAGACAATTGTGTCGATGGGGGAAAGGGAGTTAGGGGCTAAAGAGTTTCATAGTCACAATAACAATTGATTTTACTGCAACATTTTCATATAGAAATGTCTTTTCAATAGTAATAAATTAATCTTTGTTACTGCAGCTAGAAATGCTAAAGGCCTGTGGTGTTTAATAATGTTTCATTGCACAAGTGTCAACTAAAGTGATTGTTTGTCAAATTCAATGGCCACCCATGGTTAAAGGAGCAGCTACTGTATGTGCTTATGTGACAATGGCATTAACTTACTGCAGGGAGGTTACATGGAAACAGATTTTTTTCCCTTTGTACTGTTTAAATCAAGGGCAGCTTTTTTCTGTCTGTCAACTTTGAGAATAACTTTTAAATGGTTCCCTAGTTTCCCATCAAAACCAGTTTGGCCCAATTAATGCTAATTGTGTTACACTAATTCTCATTGTATCCAACTTGTGTTGTGAAGACACGTGTTACAGCAGAACCATTTGCACTTGTAGCATGTCTATTCAGCACAGCAGATTCCTAAATTCATATTAATACACCCACAATAGAAATATTAAGCATATATTATACCTTTTACTTCACAATCTAGGAGAGAAAACAAACTGAGTAAGAGGAAGGATTATGTGATTATTAGAGTGATATAAAGTGAAGGAGACATAAAGAAAATACTTTTTCAAAGAACATCTCCAATTATTAGAATCTGCAAGAAATGTGTATATATGTTTAAATGTTGTTTTTCAATGACATAGAGATTGTTTGGTAATAAGCAAGATATATAATACATCATTAAAAAGACTTACAATCGAATGAATAATCCTTACTTTTTTTTCTTGTGTTTAGTGAATGCCAAATCTCTCTGTACAACATAGATTAATAAAACCTCTGTAGTTAAATTAAAATTAAAATTAAACATAAGTAAAGGTAGTCCCTTGAGGGTTGAGATCAGAGGAATTGATAAATATATTGAACAAACTATTATTATCTTTAAGGTAAAATATTTTAGAAAGGGCACAAACACCAGGATCTAATGAGAATTAAGAACTTAAACAATTTGTTAGAAAACAAACAATTAATCTCAATCTTCCAATCTACCTGAGTGCAGAATTTAGACTTCTTCTCTGCAACTGTAACGCTATGAGGCTGCAACAGTATATTCTTCATTCTGGTATTTCTTCTCTTGTTGTATTTGTATAGGACTTGATTGTCCAGTATGGTATTATTAGACTGGATAGCACACAAGTAAAGCTTTGTCACTGTTTCTCAGTGCATGTAACCATAATAAACCCCAATACCAATACCAACAGTAATCAATAAACCATTTAGCTTAACATCAGTGTTGCTAGAAACTGTGTTTCAAGACTTGTAAAGTGAACATTTGTTAAGAGAGAATGTAAGAGTATGATGTAAACTTTCTTACAGAATGTAGCGGCAGGTTTTTATATCGTTCAAGCGATTACTCCCTCTAGCCGCTAAATGGACTGCATGGTTTAGGGGAATGTCTTTATACGCATGCGAGCTCACCGTCAGACCTTCAGAGCTTCTTCACAGATAAGTCTGCAAAACACAGTCTTTTGATTTATAAATTATTTATTGTTGATGAAAAACAATAAGGCACATCCAAACTTCTTCCGACTCGTTACTATAATCTTCATCGAACTCCAACTTATCGCTTTAAACATTAGAAAAATCCTCGTGTCTCTGTTACACTTCGCATGGTCAAAGGGTAAACCTTCTCCATGCTGGTCTGA
This sequence comes from Amblyraja radiata, assembly GCF_010909765.2. NCBI lineage: Eukaryota > Metazoa > Chordata > Chondrichthyes > Rajiformes > Rajidae > Amblyraja > Amblyraja radiata. The sequence continues at coordinate 98,812 of NW_022630499.1, forward strand.
AACTAAACTAACAACTAAGCTTCTGCGCAAGAAACTTAGCTCGAAACACGCCCAAAAATACGTCATAAATCCCACCCACAATATAATGGGCAGTCTAAAATTTAAAGACACATGCCGTCATCAATAACACACAAAACAAGCCAAATGGCCACTACACAGAATGTTATAATGTTCTGGGTGAAAGGTTATGCTTCATATTATTAGAGATTTACAGTATGTATTGGACCGAGAATAATAGTTGACTGAAAGCAGTAGAAGTAAACAGTTGTTTGCAGAGTGTAGCCAGTGGATACCATGGGGATGTGTAAACTCTACAAGTCACTGATGTGGGAAAGTACGTTGTGAAGCTGAATGTGCTACAGACAACTGGACGACTGGCAAATGTATTGCTGTATTGTGTGTTGAAATGTGAAGTCATCCATTTTGGTCGGATAGCTATTAAGGCAGGTTAGTGAAATGTGTTGCACCTGTAGTCAGGATCGATCCCTGGTCTCTAGTGCTGTAACCAGCAAGTCTACCCCTGTGCCACTGTGCCACCCTCCGGCTTTTCCTTCTTATCCTCCCACTTTCCCTTCCTTCCTGTTCCATTGCATCCATATCTCTCCACCCGGCTTTACATTTCACATTTCATTCCTTTTCTTGTCTGAAGCGCTTTTGTCTCCGTTTTACCTCTTACAAACCTTTGTCACTTGCTCCACCCATCTGCCAATCAACTCCCTTGTCTATATCCACCTATCGCTTTTTGCCCCTCTATTTTCCAGTTTCCATCGGTCTGTAGAAGCCTCCCGACCCAAAACATTGTCTGTCCTTACCCCCACAGATGCTGCCTGTCCCGTTGAATTCCTCCAACCTTTTGTTTTCTTGCTCAAGATTCCTGCAGCTGCATTTTCTTGTGTCACTGCTGGTATCACTGTGGGTGGAGGAAGGGAAGCCAATGCTGCTCATTCTTTGGCTGCGTCAGGACAGAGAAGAAAAGAGTCAGACAGCTCGGCAGATGCTGGGCTGACTGGAGAGATTCTGGTGTGTGACCACATGCCTGACCTTATCAATAAAGTCTGGGGAACATAAAGTTCTTGACGAGGGTTTCATGAACAGATGGGCTGAATATGAGAGGAGGTGGACAATGTCATTGAGATAATGCAAGCCGATTTTATGGTGAAAAAGACGGATGTAAGAAGCTCAAGATCGTTGGAAGCTTAAAGTCAAGTGGAATGCAGTTTAAAAGCAACATACAGGTCCACCACTGATTTTCCAGCAAATGGTGTTCTGCACCCCTCCCCACCCTCCCCTTTAATCCGGTCAAAATCCCTCCCCGAATGTGGCGCCTAGGCCGGTGAAGCGGCCGGTCTCGATCTCTAGCGGACCTCTGCGCCGATCAGTGGGTCGAATGTGTTGCCTGCGGCTAGGAGCTGGAACTATGGCCCGTCCCCACAGCTGTCTTCCATGGCTGAATTTGTGGGCTGGTATCTTGGCCCTTAAGCCGTGACCTTTGTTTGTCAATGGTTTGTCAAATTGGTGGTGGACCTGTACCTCATTCTGATGGAGAGTAAGAATTACATTGTTATTGTGCAAACAAAGGGAGAGAAACACTATGTTGAATCCCCTCCACATCTAAACTGTAGTTCCACTGTCTTCATAAAGTCTTAGACTCATATGGGATACAGCATAGAAATAGACCCATCAGCCCAATGAGACCATGCTGACCATCAAGCACCTACTGACACTAATTCTACATCATCCCTATTTGTTCTCCTCACATTCCCATTAACTCCTCGAGACTTTAGCACTCACTTAAATATCAGGATAATTTAACAGTTAACCTATGAATTCTCATTAGTTTAGTTTAGTTTAGAGGTGCAGCGAGGAAAATAGGTCCCTCGACCCACCGAGTCCATGGTGACCATTGATCACAAGCACACTCATCCCATGTTATACCACTTTCACATCCTACACGCAATTTGACAGAAGCCAATTAACCTACAAACTCACACATCTTTGGAATGCGGGAGAAAACCGGAACACCCGGAGAAAACCAATGCAGTCGCAGGGAGAACGTACAAACTCTGCGCAGACAGCAAAAGTAGTCTGGATCGAACCCTGGTCTCTGGTGCTGTGAGGCAACAGCTCTTCCAATGTGCCACTGTGCTACCCTCATGTGTGGGAGGAAATCAGGGCACTGGGAAGAAACAAATCTGTCCACAGGAAGAATGTGCAATCTTCACACAGCCAGCACCATAAATATGTATCATATAATTCATCAGCATTTGTCAGCAAACAGATAATTGCAGAAGTGCAAAGGGGATTAGAAATAGAAAATAAGTAAGCGTAGGAGTAAATATCTTAGATGCAGAAACAAACACATTTGGAACCTATTGTGATACTTGAAGACATCCTTTGAATTCCAAATAGGCAATCAGTGTACATGTGCAGGAAGGAACTACAGATGCTGGTTTACACCGAAAGACACAGAATGCTGGAGTAACTCAGCGAGTCAAGCAGCATCTCTGGATTCCTCGTATTATCCTCGACTCATCATTACCTGTAATTCGTTCAATAATGTTGGTATTGTCAGTGAATTTAAAGATGGAGAAGGAACTGTGTCCTGCTACACAGAGTGAGTAGAGCACTGGTGCTCCTGCACTGATAGTTATTGAGGAAGACATGTTGTCAATCCATACCAATTATGGTCTGTTACTGAGGAAGTTGTGGATCCAGTTGGAAAGGAATGCAGAGAGACACAGTTCCCTGAGCTGAGTAACATGTTTGGAGGGGATGATGGTGTTGAATACGGAGCTGTAGTCGTTGAACAACAGTCTGCCGTGTGTGTTTTGATTGTCCAAGTGGTCCAGTGCAGAGTGGAGAGTCAGTGAGACTGCATTCTCCATTGATCTATTGTGGTTGTAGTCAAATTGTGTTGGGTCCAGGTTCTTGCTAAGGAAGGCATTGACTTTCTGCATAACCAACCTGTTGCTCAATGTTGGGAGCAGGAGGAAGAACCAATTAACAAACCTATCCATCTTGGCCCATTGGTACCATTTAGGTTATTCCTGTGTTGAAGTACTGTGTTGGCTCTGTGGAAGCTACAAAAACTAATGATTTTAATTATTTAAAACAAAATTTAAAAAAAACAATGGAGTGGGTGATAACGCCAGGTAAAATAAAGTACCTAAAATTCTACTGAAGACATATGCAAAGGTGATGTTTCTGTGAGCAAAATAACTGATAACTAACAAACTACTCAATATAATACAATACTGAGTCTGAACGAGAGTCTCGATCCAAAACGTCACCTATTGATGTTCTCAAGAGTTGCTGCCTGACCTGTTGAGTTACTCCGGCACTTTGTGTCCTTTGCATATTAACCAGCACCTTTGCTTAGACCAATACATTTGCCTAGATTGGAGCCTAGCGCTCAGAAGGGACAAGTGTACTCTGGGACATGTTGGCCGGTGTGGGCAAGTTGGGCCGAAAGGCCTGTTTCCACTCTGTATCACTCTATGACTCCATGACTAAGCGAAAGGGAGGAGAAAAAAACCTGCTAAGTAGCAATATTTTTGACAAACTCACTTTGCCATTCTTTCACTTCTCAAATGAAGCATCAGGTCGGAATTATCACCATGAAGTGAGTGTTATGATATGAGAATAAATTGGAAGAATCATTGATGAGATTTAATAATAATGACTACAGACCAGTAGCGCTCACTTCACATATAATGAAGACATTTGAGAGACTTGTCCTTTCCTACATCAGGACTAGTGTGTCAAATCAAATGGATCCTTTACAGTTTGCATATCAGCCTAACATCAGTGTCGATGATGCCCTCATTTACATGCTGCAGAGGGTGTACACACATTTGGACACTACTGATGCATCTGTAAGGATTACTTTTTTTGACTTTTCAAGCGCCTTCAACACAATTCAGCCCCGACTGCTAGGGGAGAAGATGGAGAAGATGAAAGTGGATCCATCACTGGTACTGTGGTGTTTGGATTACCTTTCCCTCAGACCACAGTACGTGCGCCTACAGAACAGTGTCTCGGGCACCATCTTGAGCAGCACAGGGGCTCCACAAGGAACTGTGCTGGCTCCGTTCCTGTTTACCATCCACACAGCGGTTCTCCAATGTAACACCAACAGCTGCTTTTTGCAGAAGTTTTCGGATGATACAGCTGTTGTCGGCCTCATTAAAGGGGGCAATGAGGAGGAATATAGAGACATAATAAGTAACTTTGTGGAGTGGAGCGCACACAATAACCTCCATCTTAACACCAAAAAAAACAAAGGAGATAGTTGTGGACTTCAGGAGGGGGAGGAGGAGGACTCAAGCAACGCCGATCACCATTAAGGGCACTGAGGTGGAGGTGGTCGCTAATCACAGGTACCTTGGGGTGCAGCTTGACAGTGAGCTGAACTGGAAGTGTCATATGGAGGCGGTGTACAGGAAGGGACAAAGCCAACTGTATTTTTTAAGGAGGCTGAGGTCATTTAATATCTGCCAACCCCTACTGTGCAGTGTCTACCATTCAGTGGTGGCCAGTGCTCTGTTTTTTGCTGTGGCCTGTTGGGGAGATGGCGCCCGTATAGCGGATAAAAACAGACTGGACAAACTAATCAGGAAGGCCAGCTCAGTGGTCGGGGCTGAGCAACGAACGGTCCAGCAGGTGGCAGAGGCCAGAACTCTGAACAAACTAGGTTCTATAATGACCAACCCCACTCACCCACTCCATGCCCTGAAGGTGATCAAGAGCAGCATCTTCAGTCAGAGGCTGATTGCACCAATGTGCAAAACGGAGAGACATAGGAAGTCCTGTTTACCAGCTGCTATAAGATTATATAATGCGCATAAATAACTGCACTTTTTTTAAATTAATTGTATTTTAACTTGTATTTTAACGTATTTTAACTTGTTAAGTATGGAAGCCATTTGAGGAAATGTGTGGTGTTATGTCTGTCTTGAAGCTGTCGTGGCACTGTAATTTCCTGAAAAGGATTACTAAAGGTATAATCTAATCTAATCTAATCTAATATGATGATTAGGTTAAGTGATTTAGGCTGGCACTACATCCTGTGAGAAAATAATTTCTTTGCATATTTCATGTGGTATGATTTGTAGCTGGAGTGACACAATTGTGCATGAACACTCCTGGAGGTGGATTTGAGTGATAACAAATTACTTGTCACAACAAACCACTTTGCTCTAACTATGATAGATTGCAGGAGCTGTACAGTATCCATCTTTCAAATTTGCCAGGCAAATGGGGGTTACTGCAGTTTATTGTTTTATTTATATACAAATAGCATCATATTTATTTCTTACATTCTGGACAAGTTTATTCATGGTGAGTGTCACAGGCCATCCTTATTTTGTTATCTGTTAAATAGAGCCTCAAAATAATAGCGTAAAATGGTGTCCCTTGTGGAGCTGCTGCTTCACAGTAACCTGGGTTCGATCTTGACCATGGGTGCTGTCCGTGTGGAGTTTGCACGTTCTACCTCTGACCATGTGTGTTTCTTTTGGGTGCTCCGGTTTCCTCCCACATCCCAAAGACGTACGGGTTTGTAAGTTCATGTGTAGATTGTGCGTAGGGAGTAGATGAGGCGAGTGCGATAGCAGAACTAGTGTGAGCGGGTGATCAATGGCTGGCGTGGTTGGCTGAAGGGCTTATATCTGTACCGTTTGGTCAATCAATCAAGTGTGGAATGTGATGGGTGTGCAGCAAGGCTTCCTCTTGCTAACAACACATCTTCAGAAGTATTTGTACTTCCTGGACATACTTATTCCACACAAGGTCACTAAAACTATATTGACCAAAAGAGATTTCCATTTCATTAATTCAAAAGACAAAAATGAACACAAAAAGCTGGAGTAACTCAGTGCGATAGGCAGCATCTTTGGTTTAAACTAGCATCTGCAGTTCCTTCTTAGACAAAAATGAACTATCTATTCAAAGATGTTCTCTGTCTAAACCTTAAAAATGGTTTCCCCGCAATTAAAGATTGATTGGCAAAAACACTAGGCTGAGATATCAAACTAAGTGTTTGTTAAGATTCTCTAACTTTTTGTATTTGTGTGAAAAAAATGAAAGATGCATTGATTTGAAATATCTATCCTCAGGCAGTTTAACAATCCAATTGTTAATATGCTCCAGCATTTAAATTTGACATCGAGAAATGCTTTCATTATATACTAACTTATTGTAAGGTTTATTTGCAGGTTGCAAAATTAGTCATGACCTAAAATGTAAATCCACTGTGCAATGGTGACAGCCACATTGATTTCAGAATTGGGACAATCACGCATTAGGCTGTTGTCGTTGTAAAATGGTGATGTTTCAGGTTAAGACCCTTTTTCAGACTGATTGTCGGGGGGAGGGAGAAGAAACCTGGAAGAGGGGAGAGGCAGGATAAGGCATTGCAGGTTAACACAGGGGAGCGTTTATTCTTTCATAAGCAGATGGTTGAAACAAAGGCCAGAGATAAAAGCAGGTGTGAGAGAGAGTTGAGTGGTTGTGAATTGTAAAGCCAGAGGACGGAAAGTAGGGGTGGGGGGGATATGTGGGGTGGAGGCGGTGGGAAAGGGGGAGAAATAGCTGGGAGTCTAGGTTGGACACAGAGGATTATAGGGGAGGGGGAAGAAATGGGGGGTTTGCAGGGGAGAAATGGAGGGGTTTTATTTGAGAGATTTATTAGGAGGTTACCTAAAATTGGAGAAATTGTAAGCTATGATGTGCTGTTCATCCAGTTTGCTTGTGATCCCATTCTGGTAATGGAGGAGGCCCAGGACAGAAAGGTCAGTATGGGACTGAGAAGGGGAGTTAAAATGGTGGCCTTGACTTACTGAGCGCAAGTGTTCAGCTTGTGTAAGACCTACTGGATCTCTCGGTTGCTAAGCATTTTAACGTCCTTTCCCATTCCCATACTGACCTTTCTGCCATGGGCCTCTCTCTCTACTGATGTTGTTTGAACAGTGGAGTATTCCCAGCACTCTGCTTTTGTAGTTTTACACTCCATCACCAATTTCTCACATTCAATATCATCCTAGTGCACCTCCCTGGCAAAATGATGCTGAATGAGTTGAAGTAAAAATGGTGCTGTCAGGGACCTTGTATCGTAGAGTCATAGAGTCATACAGCATCAGCCCAACTTGCCCAGACCCACTACACTAGTTCCACCTGCCTAATTTGGGTCCATATTCCTCTAAACCTACTCCATCCATGTATCTTTCTAAATGTTTCTTAAATGTTGCGATAGTACCTGCCTCAACTACCTCCTCTGGCAGTTCGTTCCATACACCCACCACCCTTTGTGTAAAAAAAGCTACCCCTCAGTTTCTAATTAAATATCCGGTTTTAATTCCCCTACTCTGGGAAAAAGATTGTGTTTACCTAATCTATTCCTCTCGTGGTTTTATACCTCTATAATATCACCCCTCATCCTCCTGCACTCCAAGGAACAAAGTTCCTCCCGCATCCTAAAGTTGCGCAGGTTTGTAGATTGATTGGCATCGGTAAATTGCACCTAATGTGTCGGGAGCGGATGAGAATGTGGGATAACATAGAACTAGTGAGAATGGGTGATCAATAATCAGTGTGGACTCAGTGGGCCAATGGGCCTGTTTCCATGCTATATCACGAAGATAAATTAATTGCAATTCAAACCACTTTACAGAGGATTTCACTGGGTTAGTTTTACTTTGCTGAAAACAAGATTGTGTACATGTGGTAGGCGGTAATGCCATCTTTACGTCTGTGCAATGATCTTACAGAATTGAATTAAATTTATAAATTAAAAGGCCATAAACTTTAGAAAATGATTAGTAATTTGATGATGCCAAAATGTAAAAAATCCAGATGTTGGATTATGGAGATATTTGAAACAAGGATGGGAGTTTCAGTAGAAAAAATGAACTTCAGATACTGGTTTACAAAAAAAATGCACAAAGTGCTGGAGTAACTCAACAGATCAGGCAGCATCTCTAGAGAACATGGAGAGGCAACGTTTCAGGTCAGGGCCCTTCTGTGGACAAAGAACTTCAGATGGGAGTTTTTATTTAGTTAGTTTAGTTTATCGTCACATGTTCTGAGGTACAGTGAAAAGCTTTAGTTGCATGCTCCCTAGTCAGCGGAAAGACCACACATGATTACAATCGAGCCATCCACAGTGTACAGCAACATGATAAAGGGAATACCATTTAGTGCAAGATAAAGTCCAGTAAGGTCTGATTAAAGATAGTCCAAGGGTCTCCAATGAATAGATGGAAGCTTGGGACCGCTGTCGAGTTATTGATAGGATGGTTAAGTTGCCTAATAACACTAATTTTCAGTGCTTATTCAGATAATTTATAGGGAGAAGTCAAGAATGGAATAGCATGACTCAGAATTTAGAATCAGGTATCATAGTCTGGCAAGTACATTAAACGGAACTATGATAAGCTGCAAACAGTACAGACAAAAAGGAGGCTTTGATTGCTGACAGCCGTCACAGATTTACTTGAAGCCTTCTCTCAGAAAATTATTCCAAGCACTGAATTTACAGCCTGATCTTTGGATCCCCAGGATTGAGTGATGTCTTCCCTTGTACAGGCCATTAAAGAATCACGGACATCAAATTGCTCCTCAGAATTGAACAGTGTTCAGCTACATTAACGTGAAAGAAGTTAATGAAAGAGAAGATAACTCACCACATCAGGTCTATCAGTTTATCCATATTAGTAAGATGGTTTGGTTGCTGTGGGCCTTTTCTATTAGGAGATGATCGTGGACACAAAGGGCATAAAGTAATAATGGGAAATTCCTCAGAAGAGCACCAGGCCACTCTACAACTTAAATATGGCATCCTCCTGTCGTGTCCAACGTTGCTCGGTCCTCTGATGAGATGCACTAATTTTGCTTGCATTGCAGCAAGAGGAAATGGCATCAAATGCATTAGTGATGCTCACACAATGTGCGCCAGGCTGAATTTTCAGAGCTGAATGAACGATTTAGAAGTGATCATTTTTCATCAAATGTCTCCAACTCAATGCTTTAAGCACTGCATGTTATCTTTGAAAAAAACATTATTAATTTAAAATAAAATATGCTAACTGGCTTTCCTAATGCAGGACAAGGCTTGATTTATTCAGAGCGAGGAATTCTGCATCTTCTCCAGAGATGATTAACACTTAATGGCGAGTTCTCACGGTGCGACCTGAAGCAAGATGTCACCCGAGTGAAGTGGTCGTGGTCCAGCACGAGTTCCGCACGATAAAGTGTTCCCACGATAAAGAGTTCCCACGGTACTCGGCAATTCTGTCATTTGTGCGACTGACTTGTCCGTCTCCCGATCTTTCCCGTTAATCGTGAATGAACATCGTGGACTGTAGTGTAGTTAATCACGTGGCACAAATGATGTCACTTTTTTTTCACACGCTATATAAATATCCTCCGTTCGTAGAATTGTCTCATTTGCAGACATGCCTATACAAAGTTGGTTCGAGTACAGGCTGGTTGTTATTTTCATTGACGTGCTGTATGCATTAGCGCAACATGAGCATCGAAAACGCTTGCGTGAAGGCAGAAGGGTGAGATTAATTAAAAAGATAATTAAGAGGAAGTCTCACTGGGTTAAGCCCATGTTTCAACGGAGACCTCAATTAGGACAATATGAGCAACTGCTTAATGTGCTGTGCGAAGAGGATAAAAGTGCATTCAAAAACTTTGTCAGAATTTCACCCGAGCTCTTTAATGAGTTAAAGAATAATTTGGGACCTCTGCTGAAGAAGACTGACACTGTAATGAGAAAGGCACTGGAACCAGGGTTGCGCATAGCAATCACCCTCCGCTACTTGGCCTCAGGCGATTCTTATAAAAGTCTGTCTTACAACTTTCTTGTCGCCACCAACAGCATCTGTGGTATTGTCAGAGAAACCTGTGAGGCGATCATCCAATTTTATTCAGCTGAAGTGATGGAATGCCCCAGTACACCAGATGCGTGGAAGAAAGTTGCACTGGGGTTTGAAAACAGGTGGAACTTTGCTCACACATGTGGGGCTTTGGATGGCAAGCATGTGGCTATTCGTAAACCACCCGGAGGTGGCTCAAATTATTTCAATTACAAGAAATTCCACTCAATTGTACTCATGGCGGTGGTTGATTATAACTACAACTTCCTGTATGTGGATGTGGGCACACCTGGAAGTGTTGGTGATGGCCGGATTTGGAAAGAAACCTGGCTTGGAAATAAAATGGAAGGTGGAACAGCAGGCATGCCTGATCCCGAACCTCTGCCAGGAGAAGACAGCCCGGACATCCCATATGCGATGGTTGCTGACGAAGCCTTTGCATTACGGCCCTGGATTATGAAGCCATATCCACAGAGGAATCTAACTAGGGAACAGAGGATCTTCAATTACAGGCTGTCAAGGGCCAGGAGGGTAGTAGAAAATTATTTTGGCATCTTGGCAAACAGATTTAGATGCTTGCTCAAGACAATGGAGCAGAAGCCCGAGAATGTGGAGAGTATAGTATATGCAGCATGTGTTCTGCACAACCTGATCCGAATGAGAGGTGCAGCTGCTGGATCATCAACATCCATCCAGGACGGTGACCTAGTGGACAGTGACACAGGGGAAGTAACACTAGGTGCTTGGAGAAGTGGTGCGAACAAGTTGAAAATGGTCTCACTGCAGCGTTTGAAAGGTAACTCGGGCATATCCTGTGTGAAAGAGCAAAGAAACCATCTCTGCGCTTACTACAATTCACAATTGGGGAGTGTGCCGTGGCAGGACAGCATTATTGATGGGTAGCCGACCATGGGAACACTACTGCATGTTATAAGCTGACTTCCTAGTGTTGTCCTCTGAAAAGTGCTTCCTCTAAGATGTCCGTCCGCAAAACCTGCCGTTTAGAACATTGCATTGTCCCTTTAAATGCCTGAGTTGACGCTTGTTGCGGAGGTTGATGGATATAATGTGTTTTAAATAATCTGGCGTGCCTCATTTGTTGTATTTCGTGTTTGCGAGGCCCTTTTACAGACAAATGTTTTGTGTGATGCATCTCCTCTCAATATGTGACAGAAGTCGTCTTCTTATATTTTCAAATAGGAATAAAGACTTTGTATCACATTTACCGTGCTGATTGTCTTATTTTATTTTCTACCAAGAGGTGAAGAACACGTTTAAAAAGCTGGACATTTCAGTGTCCTGCACACTCAGAAATGTTAATGAGTCAAAATGTGAGAATATCACCTCCATTAAGGTCTTTTGTGTTTCAGCATGAGAGGGATTATAACATTAGAGACATTCGTCTTGTAGTGATGTATTAATGACGATTTGCAGACATCAAGCTGATAGTAAAAGATAAGTTTATTTTAAACAAGCAATGGCAATGACAATCAAAATGCAGAGGTAAAAGCTTTATCACACCTCAGGATATAATAAAATGTGTAGCCACCAACAAAAAGAAAATGCACAAGAGTAAAGGGCACATATATTAACATACAGACATTTACAAAGGACTACAGATGTAACACCAAATGGTGAGTGGCCAACAAATTAAATAAACGAAAACTCAAACTGTCATTTGAAACACCACAAAAAAAATCTACACACACAGATTTTTCACAGCTTCCGAGGGTTAACTGGGGTAGTTGACGTCAGCGCAGCCTGCTGCACTTTCTTGAAAAGGACTTTTTGCACGGACCTCTCCGTAAACAACAGGCAAAGGTGTATTTCGAGCAGGCTGCAGCTCTGCAAACATCAGAGGTGATGTTGAGTGTCTCTAGAAGGAAATTAAGAGGTTACATGTCAAAAATTTCTCACGGACCTTACAATTGCGGGACCTTTCATTAAAGTACCCTTTGAAGATCAGAGTTCTTATTTTGAATCTCATTAACACAACTCATGAATAAGTTGTTGTCCATATGCGCATGGTAATGTTTATTTTTAAATTTATATTGCACAAAACACAATAGTTTACCTGTTCAGCACGGAATGGTGGATGTCCCCCCATTGCACGGGGCAGTCCATAGGGCCTGTCTGTGTACTTTAGAATCACAGAGTTATGTATTAGTCAATGTAAAAAAAAAACACACATTATGAATCAAGTTAGGGAAGCGCACATTTCTTTGTTAATACCTGGTCATAGAAGTGAGGCTGGCGAGGTTGAGGAACCAGTGGACGCTGCGCCTCAGGTGCACGTGCTTCCATTAACTGCACAGACAACACCAGACATTAAAACTATGTTGCTTTATGATGTGAGCAGAGACGCTGAATTAAGGGAATAAATTTAGGAATTTATCTATACCTTGTTATTTCTATAAGTCATCGCCCCATTTATCATAAGCCATGCTAAATCCCATTGACCATCACTTATTTCATCTTCGATCATTGAGTGACAGAAGTCGAATGTCCTGTGCATGAAGCCCATTGGTGTCATGCGTCCTTCCTGCAACAATCTCGAGCAGTCTCGAATACTTTTATGGAGCTGGAAATTCAGAGCGCAAATATAATAATCAGCAAAATGCTGGGTGGGTGCATTGTCCAATAAGCATCAAGTTTATATACTCACACTACTAATGCTGTCTACACCTGTCCCTTCTTCAGCACCTCTGGGTGTGGTGAGGTCGATGCTAGCACTGTGCCTACTGCGGTGCTGTTGGCTGGTGGATGGGCTCGGTGTGGAAGTCCCTTCCAGAGGATCATCCAACGCCTGTTCAATTATGTGTTTTTCCTGTAGGAATTACATGAAGTCATTTACACATGGTGTCCAGAGCCTCAAGACCTCAAATATCTTTTGTAATAAAATTACCTTGGGTGCGCTAGTCCTGGTCACTGCACGCACAATATGCCCTGATAGGAAACGCCACCTCTCCTCTATCCACCTATTCCTCTCTGTCTGTCTGTTTCCAGCTGACCCTGATCTTGTCCCAAGTGCGGTGATTTTCCCGTACATGGTCCTCTGGGTAGCGAACCATTGCAAAAGTTGGTCATCTGCATTAAAGTAGAGTGCTGGAATTAAATGGAACTTCAAGCATTGGATCTATTCCGTTAAATTAAAGTTTTGGTCAGTAAAGAGAGGCCTGTTTAAGAGCATGCCCTCCGCATTTAATGTGCTATTTATTGTTCTTCTTGGATAACAGAGCACAAGTTGGTCAATACAGATGGCCTTTTTGAAGACAAGAATTACAAGTGAAAATTGCCTGCCCTCATGCATAATTTATTTTATGGCTCTAAAAGAGATATGATTCCCACTTCAAACGAAGAGGGTGTAAAAGCTGTCTGCCACTACTTTTACATTGCAGCTGCAGGGAACAGACAGACTTATAAGATAAATTAAAGGTGACTGCAAAAACAGAACTTTTACATCTGTAGCATTGTATGTTTTAAAATCATGGATAACATTAAATTGTTCTCCTGTACATAAACTAATATATTGTTATAGTTACTCACATGAGCACCCGGGATACTCCGCAGCCTTCGTCTCCAGCAGGTTGCGCTTTCTCTCCCTATTTCTATAATCCTCTCTGGATTTGTCATAGAGAATCTCATTGAATTGGTACCACTCCACCAGTTCACCCTCTTGTTCCCTGTTGAAGTTATATGGCTTTAGCTTCTGCCATCTAACCTTTATGTTCTCGTCTGCTGAGACTATTGTGGAGGCAACAGCTACTGGGGAGGCAATCTCAAATACACCCTGATCACCTTCTCCCTGCTCCAAGGAGCCCACAGGCAGTGGTATCTCTGGCATCTCCTCTTGCCTCTCCACCTGTCTCTCTTGCTGAGTTTCCTCCTCATTTACCTGCATGGCTAAAAACTTTCCGACTTTCTTTGACCCCTTTCTTTGCGATTTTCTGAGAGGCATCTCTGCAAGTCTTACTGTGAAAAAGATTCTCAAACAATGACAATTAGGTGGGACGTCCTCGATGGACACATGGTCCATTGGCGATATTGAGACCACCTCTTTTACTCACCTTATGTCCCTTCTGTCAAGCTTCCGGGTTTACCGTTCGCAGGAGTTCCCACGGTATTCGCAAGTGTCATTACGGATATCGCACGGATATCGCACAGGCATCTGCGTCCATACAATGTTGCAACGCTGCTCAAGACACTCTTGGAGAAATTCGAAAAAGTTTGAATTTTCTCCCGACCTTACCAAGTCACACGACTACCTGCCGTGTGCGCCACGGAGGTCCTCGGTGGTCCACGAATGCCGTACTGCTATCGCAGAAGGTTCCCACGATGTTAAATCTTGTTAGGTCTTGCTTCAGGTCGCACAATGAGAAAGCAATAAGCCAAGATTTTCCCTGAGGATAAACACAATATCAAGAAAAAATAACTTTGTATAAAATCATTAGGCTTCTCATGTATCTATAACTGCATGCCGTATAAAATGAAATATTGCCTTTTAAGGGATATATATTAAACAAATGTACTCACTGGTTCTTTTAAAACATTTATACACTTCTATTATGCTAGTAATAAGTGCATCACAAATATAGTTATAAATGTTCAAATACTTTCAGCTAAGCACAATTATCGTATCTGCATCTTTAATATTGAAGGGGAATGTAATAGTTATATAAGTTAACAAACTCTTTAATTAGATGCCACAAGGAGACAGTCAAAATAAGTTCAAGAACAATATACAAAGTGATTTTTTTTTTAATTGAAGTGCATTTCCATCAATGAAGGCAGTTTGCATTTGAGTTACCTCTATCTCTAATTAAATTTGCTTTGGGGATCTTTGAAAATGACAGATGCTGCCTAATTGTAGAATGGCTACAAAATGACAGCAAAAAGCAGGTGAGAAAAATATGGGCAACTGGAAATGGAGAGAAGCATGAATGGTAGCAATGTCCTCAAACTATTTAGAAACATAGAAACATAGAAAATAGGTGCAGGAGTAGGCCATTTGGACCTACGAACCAGCACTCAATATGATCATAGAAACATAGAAACATAGAAATTAGGTGTAGGAGTAGGCCATTCAGCCCTTCGAGCCTGCACCGCCATTCAATATGATCATGGCTGATCATCCAACTCAGTATCCCGTACCGGCCTTCTCTCCATACCCTCTGATCCCCTTTAGCCACAAGGGCCACATCTAACTCCCTCTTAAATATAGCCAATGAACTGGCCTCGACTACCCTCTGTGGCATGGCTGATCATCCAAAATCAGTACTCCGTTCCTGCTTTTTTCCCATATCCTTTGATTCTGTTAGCCCTAAGAGCTAAATCTAACTCCCTCTTGAAAACATCCAGTGAATTGACCTCCGCTGCCTTCTGTGGCAGAGAATTCCACTGATTCACAACTCTGGCTGAAAAAGTTGTTCCTCATCTCAGTGCTAAATGGCCTACCCCTTATTCTTAAACTGTGACCCCTGGTTCTGGACTCCCTCAACATGGGGAACATTTTTCCTGCACCAATTCCTTAAGAATTTTATATGTTTCTAAAAGATACCCTCTCATCCTTCTAAATTTACCAGGAATAATTGATGATTCCATCATGCATTTCCCCTGTGGATCAATTGCTGTAGACCTCATGTGTTCAAAAGGGAACTGCAGATGCTGGAATATCGAAGGTACACAAACTTGCTGGAGGAACTCAGCGGGTGCAGCAGCATCTATGGAGCGAAGGAAATAGGCGACGTTTCGGGCCGAAACCCTTCTTCAGACAAGGGTTTCGGCCCGAAACGTCGCCTATTTCCTTCGCTCCATAGATGCTGCTGCACCCGCTGAGTTCCTCCAGCAAGTTTGTGTACCTGCTGTAGACCTCATTATGAGCGACGCCTTTAAAAAAATGCTTGAATACTCTCCCTCCCCTGGCTCAAACTTCTAATTCTTCTAATTCTTCCCCCAGTGAAACACTATTAAAACATTACATTTTCTACTGCCTGCAACATTTACTCCTGTAGTGATTTGCACAACCTCAATATGAAGTACAACACAGTACAACAAATGGATACAGTATGACACAATATATATATATATGACACAAAAAATATATAGTCCTCCTTGTGCCCCTAAATTTAATTGATATTTTATACCCTAGTGGCGGCAGCGGCTCAACGGCAGTCCTGTTTGTTTTGTGTTTTTTGTGTTATTTATTTTAGTTTTGGTTAGTCTAGTTTTGGTTTTTACTTTGTGTTTTGGGTGGTGGGGGGGGGGGTTGAAACGGGGCTTGCTGTCTCTCCCTGCGGGGGAATGCGACTTTTTTGTCGTATTCCCCTTCTCTGCCTCCGTCTGCGCTGAGGCCTAATGGCGGAGCTGACGACCTCGAGGCTCAGGAGGAAGAGCCCACCAGGACTCGCCCTGAGCTCGCTCCCGTGAGGACGGCCCGGCTCGGGGCTGGAACAGTGCTTTCGTGAGGGGCTGTGACGCTCCCGGGAGGGCGGCCGGCCCGAGGAAGGAACGGTGCTCCCGTCGGAGTGGCCGAGCTCGGGGAGGTACGGCGTTCCCAGCCCGAGGGAGGAGCGGCGCCCATGTCGGGGCAGCACAGCCCGAGGGAGGAGCGGCGCCCATGTTGGGGCGGCCTGGCGCGAGGCTGAGACGGTAACGGTACTCACGTGAGGGCGATCCGGCTCGGGGCTGGAACGGTGCTCCGGTGGCTGGGACGGTGTTCTGGCGGTGGTGGCCTGAGTC
This sequence comes from Amblyraja radiata, assembly GCF_010909765.2. Taxonomy (NCBI): domain Eukaryota; kingdom Metazoa; phylum Chordata; class Chondrichthyes; order Rajiformes; family Rajidae; genus Amblyraja; species Amblyraja radiata. The sequence goes on from NW_022630499.1 coordinate 115,431, forward strand.
CGGGGTTCGGCCGCGGGCCAGCGGCTGCGTCAGCAGGACTGGTGGGTGGCAGCTTCGACCCACCCCGGGGCCGCGGTGATTGAGCCGCGGGACAGTTTTTAACATCGCCCGGTGGGGTATCGCCTCAGCGCAGAGGGAGAAGAGACTGCAGACCTAAGACTTTTGCCTCCATCACAGTGAGGAGATGCTGGGTGGACTCATTGTGGTGGATGTTAATATGTGTTTATTGTTGTTTTTATTGTATTGTATTGTATTGTATGTATGACTGCTTCAATTTCATTCAGACTTCGGTCTGAATGACAATAAAGGCTATCTAATCTAATCTAATTACGAGAGCTAAATAAAAATTATGATGACAAACCAATTTTGCAATCAGAAAACCAACATCAACTTACACTAAAAAATTTGGCTGAGAAAAGTATTTTGATAATTGAACACTGTTCTTTGGGCAAAAGCCAAATTAATTCAGGATAAGAAAATCATTTGTAGGACTGTTTATACTAAGGTGCTCATCTGAATATTAATATGTAACTGAAAAAAAATCATTTTGAGATGAATTCAAACACTTTTTACATAAAGTGTAGTAAACCTGTTATGTTTTGGAATATTACAATTAAATCTAATAAGTAAAGAACATGGGATTTAGGAAGCCAAAACTAAAATAGTCTTATACTGAGACATATATAACATATAACATATAACAATTACAGCACGGAAACAGGCCATCTCGGCCCTACAAGTCCGCGCCGAACAATTTTTTTTTCCCTTAGTCCCACCTGCCTGCACTCATACCATAACCTTCCATTCCCTTCTCATCCATATGCCTATCCAATTTATTCTTAAATGATACCAACGAACCTGCCGCCACCACTTCCACTGGAAGCTCATTCCACACCGCTACCACTCTCTGAGTAAAGAAGTTCCCCCTCATGTTACCCCTAAACTTCTGTCCCTTAATTCTGAAGTCATGTCCTCTGGTTTGAATCTTCCCTATTCTCAAAGGGAAAAGCTTGATCACATCAACTCTGTCTATCCCTCTCATCATTTTAAAGACCTCTATCAAGTCCCCCCTTAACCTTCTGCGCTCCAGAGAATAAAGACCTAACTTATTCAACCTATCTCTGTAACTTAGTTGTTGAAACCCAGGCAACATCCTAGTAAATCTCCTCTGTACTCTCTCTATTTTGTTGACATCCTTCCTATAATTGGGCGACCAAAATTGTACACCATACTCCAGATTTGGTCTCACCAATGCCTTGTACAATTTTAACATTACATCCCAGCTTCTATACATGCATGCTGGTTCCTGATTCAGTCAACAAATAATTGTTCACAAGTTCATAAGTTATAGGAGCAGAATTGGGCCATTTGGCCCATCAAGTCTACTCTGCCATTCAATCATGGCAGATCTATTTTTCCCTCTCATCCCAATTGTCCTGCCTTCTCCCCATAACCCCAGACACACGTTCTAATCTGCCAATCTCTGCCTTAATTGTAACAGTTTTTGACTGAATGAAATCCACTGACAATTTACTCAAAAAGTGTTAAGATGTTTTCAGTTCAGTTATTCAAGTGTCAATTAAAAATTTACCATGAACTGGTATTCCTCACAGCTGAGTTGGGGTGAAAATTAAAATAGCTTTGATTTGCTGCACCATCTGGCTTCAAGGCTACTTTTACACTTAGTACAAGCTTTTGGAAGTTTCATCGATCTGTTGAGATTCAAGAGACAATCTAGTGTTTTCCCCATTTAATTAAGAAATCACATCAATGTTTTATCTAAGTATTCTTTTTCTACACTGTAATTTCTGTTAGTTTCAAGGGCAGCATAGGGCAGCGACTCCAATCCGATACTAATTTAGATGCGGAATTTACTTCCCTGAATGTCAATGATAAATTAAATTTGCCATGTTTGTCACATATATTCTGTTGGGGCACTCTTAATCTAAAGCACTCTGTAATATCTTAAGTTATACACGCTGATGATCTTCTTATCTACACCAACAACATTGTTGAAATGAAAAATAAATCTAAAAATCTAAATCTAAATAAAAATAAAAATAAATCTTCTGAATGTACAGTATATGGTAGATGCAGAGTACATTTCTTTAAACTTTATTTTAGTTTAGAGATACAGTGAAGAAACAGGCTCTTTGGTCCACCAAGTCCACACCAACCAGTGATCACCCCTTACACTAACACTATCCTACATAGTCGGGACAATTTACAATTTTACCAAAGCCAATTAACCTACAAACCTGTACGCCTTTGGAGTGTGGGAGGAAACTGAAGACCTCGGAAAAAACCCATATGGTCACGGGGAGAACACACAAACTCCATACAGTCAGCACCCGTAGTCAGGACCGAATCCAGGTCTCTGGCGCTACAATCGCTGTAAGGCAGCAACTCTTCTGCTGCGCCACCGGGCCACCCTATGTATTTTTAATTGTTTTTGTTCCCATGGAAGCTTATTACACATCAGTAGTCAATGGTTCAATGGTGCTTTTAATCCATGGGGTTGGGAGGGAGAGATAGATCTGCCATGATTGAATGGCGGAGTAGATTTAATGGGCCGAATGGCCTAATTTTGCTCCGATCACTTATGAACAATAGGTTGTGTGCTACTGAAGAGAGTGATTCATAATTTAAATTATGTAGCTTGTGTACACTGCAAAAGTGCCGCATTGATTCTTGATCATCAAGTTGTCAAATGATAAATGCTCTTTGAATTGCATTCCTGCTTAAAACAGCAAAAAATACTTGATGGTCATTTGCGGATCTGAGAGCTGTAACCATTACAAAATGTCAATCTATTTTCAATCAACAAACCCATTTTCGGAAAACCATTCATGTTGCTTTACATAACAATTGATCTATGCCTGGGGCTGTCTTTCAAAGACCATTGTCAGGGTAATTGAGAATATGGAAACATAACAGTTAATGGATAAGTCTCTGAACCAGAGATGGATTTTTAGCTACGCATTGGAGACTGTACAATTTCCATGTGTTTTTGTCAGTTTTATACCAGTTTTAGCATGATATCTGCCTGCATTGTTGCTGTGTCTCCATGCACACTGCATCAAGTAAATGTACTTTAGAAAGAAACTCTAGGCCAACGGATCAGCGGGACTGTAACCTCTAAACCATGGATTAATTGCAAATACATTGACAAAGTAATACTGATGACAATGCATCTTTTCCTCTCTTGATTCGTCTCTGGATGCGATTTAAATGAAAGCACCAACATTTTAAATTCTGATCTGAGTGATCTTAGCTGCAGATAGATGCATTTTTAGAAGTAGGACTGGAGGTGGAAGAGATTTTTTAAAGGATTAGATTGATTTATGGGGCTTGGCCATATATTGTTTAGTTTAGTTTAGTTTGGAGATACAGCTTAGAAACAGGCCCTTCTGCCTGCCGAGTTCATGCCGACCAATGATCACCCCATACATTAGTTCTATCCTACACATTAAGAACAATTACAGAAGCCAATTAACCTACAAACTTGCACATCTTTGGAGTGTGGGAGAAACCAGAGGACCCAGGGAAATCCCATGCGGTCACAGGTAGAATGTACAAACTCTGTACAGGACAATACCCATAGTTAGGATCGAACCCAAGTGGCTGGCGCTGTAAAGTGGCAACTCTACCACTGTGCCACTGTGCTGCCCTAAATTATATTTGGAGCATTTGCATACGATGATGAAAGCAATTCTGAAATCTATATTGTGGAAATTAATGATTGATCCACTCTTACTGCGTATTAGTATTATCAGAAATTAGGTTTTAAGGTACAAAGAAAGGGTTGCAG